>NW_004799094.1:25980-27827 GCF_000002075.1 Aplysia californica | reverse complement strand
GGAGGGGAGGGTGGGGGGAGACGAGTGTTATGCATAAAGGGCAGAAATATTACTGTTTCCTTCAAGTTCATTATTTTGCCGAGCGCCTGATTTGATCACGATACCTCACAACTGTGTTTTAAAGGTGAGAGTAAAGCTAAGAATAGCGAGAGGAAGAAGAATAAATAATGTTCCTTACAAAAGAGCACAGCTAACAATACATCTCAGGAACAGAAACAGTTTTATGACGTAAGGGTGAGACTAATAAGGACACGAAGAGGTGCATTATAATCGCTTATCAAACATTATAAGAAAGTTAGACAAATATTGGGATGTACTCGAATTTTTTTATTTTTTTAAAAATAGTTTTGCTGTTAATCAACCCGTGTCTTTACTGAAAATGACCCAAAAGGACATGGCAGCGAGTCCATAATAGCATTATCCCAAAAAAAAATTATTAAATTAAAAAAACTACTAAAAATCATATCTGAATTTTTAACCAAAAGAAATAATTCAACTAGATCTAGTTAACAGAACAAAAATGAAAATTATTTTACTATATCCACACATTAATCATACATGGGTAAAGAAAAATAATAAGTATTTTTAAAAATTCTGTTCAACTCAAAACTATAACTGTAACGTCTATTTCTTCAAAAATAATGAACAAAAAACGTAAACAGTTAGTAGCCAATAATACACTAGCATGAAAAAATCGAAGGAAAATTTATAAACAATTTTTCCCCCACATAATTTGAGCTTAATATGAAGGTAAGAAAATACGTTATTACTTTATGCTGAAGTATAACATAAATGGTAGAGCATATGGGGAAAAAGTAGGCCAGTGTGGAATTACATTGCAGTTCAAAAAAGCAACAACAAAACAAACAAGAGAATCAATTCCATAAAACAACAACAAACAAACAACCATATTATACACCAAAAAAAACTAGGACAACATTTTTAACATTGAGTAGCATATTCAAATATAAGCCTACTACTTTAGCAAAAAAAGAACAGAAAAAGAAATATATTTAAAAATAAAAAACATTAACAATAAAAAATAAAAAATTAAGTAACGTATTCAAATATAAGCCTACAACTTTAGCAAAAAAGAAATATATTTTAAAAAAAAAACCCATTAACAATCAAAAACAAGAGAAAAGAGAAAAGAGAAAAGAAAAGGAAATAATTTTTGTTTAAATTGCACCGTATCCTTCCTGAACATTATCCATAAGGACACTCGAACGAGCGCGTAATTGGCAATCGTTCTGAAAGCTAGGGATCGCCTCAAGTGGCTGGAAAACGGACGCTCCACTCGGTCAGAGAAAGAGCTCCTGATACAAGGAAAAGAAAAGAAAGAAAAAAAAAGAAAAGAAAAGAAAAGTCAAGGGCAAAACGACGGGGTTTCCTTAAGGCAAAGTCTCTTCTCCTAGTTCAATATTGATAAGATACAGTAGTATAATTATCATAGTGATAGTAGTAATTAATTGTCAGTACATTATGTGGATGGTGACTTTATCTCTGTTGCCGAGCGGCGATGATGATGATGATGTTTTTGTTTTCGTTTGTTTGTTTGTTTGATTATTTGTTTGTGTGTTTGTTGTTTTGTTTGTTTGATTGTTTGATTGTTTGTTTGCTGTTTGTTTTAAGAAGTTTTGTCTCTGTTAGTTCTGATGATGATGATGATGATGATGATGATGATGATGATGCTGACGATGACGATGATGATGATCATAAATGTCGTTATAATTTTCATTATAACTTTCATTTTCAGCATTATTGGTATTCTTTTTCTATTGTCATTCTAATTATTATTTTTACTATTTTTACTATTGTTATAGTTAATAGTGTCGTTTATTGTATTA
>NW_004799094.1:21437-23081 GCF_000002075.1 Aplysia californica | reverse complement strand
CTTCTGGCGCTCATATAACCTTATGCAGTTGAGAACGCCGTAAAACCTCTCCTAAAACAAACATTGTGTGCCTTTTTTTGTCGGGATTTTTTTCTTCCTATCCAAGAAAGCTCCACCAACCCCTCTGCTTCAGACTTACTCTCTCTCTCTCTCTCTGTCTCTCTCTGTCTCTCTCTGTCTCTCTCATGTCTCTCGTTACCGTGCCTCTCTTGCGCTCTCTCTCTCTCTCTCTCTCTCTCTCTCTCTCTCTCTCTTTCTCTCTCTCTCTTTCTCTCTCTCTCTCTCTCTCCCTCTCTTCATATATCTCTCTGTATCTGTGTGTGTGTGTCTCTCATGTCTCTCTCTCTTTCTTTCTCTCTCTTTCTTTCTCTCTCTTTCTCTCTTACGCATACACAAACACACACGTAAATACACACAAGTACATACAAACACACACATACGAACACACACACACACACTCACACACAAACACACATACACACAAATATACGCACATACAAACTTAAATACACACACACACACACACACACACACACACAAACACACACACATGCACCCTTAATCAGAAGCACCAAACTACGTACAAGTTCCCAATCTGGACAAAAGACAGTCTATAAAAATGACAACCAAAAGAATAATAAAACAGAAACCAAAATCGTAAATAAAACCCGCCAAATATCAGAATCCATTTGTTGTCATGATCACACAAATTTTTTTTTTTTTTTTTTTATTAAAAAAAAAATTGTACCTTTCAGAAATTAAAAAAAAAGATTGCCAAGTTTTCCGATGATTTTGAAAGGTAAACCATTGGTGCATTCGCTCTTGTCACGGACTGAACTCCTATCTAATTATTATTATTATTATTATATTGATACTTATCATTATCATTATTATTAGTATTACTGAGGAGGGTTTTTTTAAAGATAGGGGGTTATAAGGGCTTGATTAGGACGACCGCGAAATGTACCGTGTTTAGTGCGGTGTCCTTTGAGGGCGCTGTTGTAGGGTGTGATTAGAGTTGATTTGATCTTCTGTCTTCTTTCTGTGAGTCACGGAGGTAGATGTGTCACGCGGGTGGTTGGCGGGTGCTCTGGTGTGGTCTGCTTCTTCTTTCATATCAAACATCTATCGTCCTTATCTCTCCTTCTTCTTTTCTATGTTTGTTACTCTCTTGTAACACCTCTAATCTTCTGGCGCTCATATGACCTTTTGCAGTTGCGAGTGCCGTAAAACCTCTACTAAAACGAAAACTATAAGACGTGTCACGAAGGACGGCGGGAAGGAATAATTATTGTGAGTAGTGGAGAAATGGGTCATACGTGCGGTAGAGGTGGGCAAAATCCGGATAAATCTCAATAAGACATTATCCGAATACAGACTCTTTAAACTCTCTTTCCTGACCCGTTTGTCGTAGTGGTTCTAAATAGTTTGTCGTAGTGGTTCTAAATAGTTTGTTGAAGTGGTTCATAATAATATCATATTATTTGCCCACCACCCGGGGCAGTGCCACTGACTGTAGTGTCTTTAGGCCATTCCCCGCTGGGCAGTGCCACTGACTGTAGTGTCTTTAGGCCATTCTCCGCGAGGCAGTGCCACTGACTGTAGTGTCTTTAGGCCATTCTCCGCGGGGCAGTGCCACTGACT
>NW_004799094.1:16231-17732 GCF_000002075.1 Aplysia californica | reverse complement strand
CTCTCTCCCTCCCTCTGTCTCTCTCTCTCTCTGTCTCTCTCTCCCTCCCTCTCTCTCTCTCTCTGTCTCTCTCTCCCTCCCCTCTCTCTCTCTCTCTCTCTCTGCCAGTCTTTCTCTCTTTCTTACTCTCTTACTCACTCTCCCTCTCTTTCTGTTTTTCTATTTCATTATCTACATCTCGATCTCTTTCTGTCTGTATATCCCCTCCCCCCCTCCTCTTCTCTCTCACTGTTATTCTCTGTCCGTTTAGAATTATTTTTGAATACACTATAAAATATAAATATACGTTTAAAGTACACAAATAATCCTAACAAAATGAGTCAACAATATCAGGAAAACGTCGAATTAAAAAAAAACAGAAACACATAAGAAATAATGACATCTCCCTATATAAACAACCAAGTAAAAATGTCTTTCTTTTTACTTTGAAAAACTCACCGAACACTCCCTTAAGTCCTCCCAGTTTGCCCGTACCCCCAATAGACGTGTTCTATTCAGAAAATATTATACAGCTTGGACAATAACAAAGGGGACCAAAAGCCAGACAAACTGTTCGTGCACTAATGAATGCACTGGAGACACTAAAAGTCCTTACAAAAAGTCACTATTGAACGGAGCCGCCTTTTATCGCCGATATTGGCTACTTCAGAACTGCAAGGTTCTATCTGACAATTTTGCCCGGCTGTTGCTAAGAGTTACTAAGACCATGAGACCAGAAATCAAATGCGTTATCTGCTCTGTAAAAAATCGTAAGATTATTTTAAGTCGTTATCAAGATATTATTCAAAGAATTGCGTTTTGAAAAGCTTGACGTGTGGTTGGTTAGCGGGTGCTCTGGTGTGGTTTGCTTCTTCTTTCCTATCAAACATCTATCGTCTTTATCTCCCCTCCTTCTTTTTTTGTGTTTGTTACTCTCTTGTAACACCTCTAATCTTCTGGCGCTCATATGACCTTACGCAGTTGCGAGTGCCGTAAAACCTCTACTAAAACTAACATACTCCCTTGTAACACCTCTAATCTTCAGCACTTATTGTGTTGCGAGCGCCGTAAAACCTTTACTAAAACTAACTAAACTATGTACTGAGCAGATAGGACTCTGTACTTCTGCGGTAGCCAATATAATACGTTGCGTTGTGTACACTGACGCTTGGGAATACAGATTGTAAGAACTAGATTCGATTCTAGTCTTTTCTCTACAGATTGTATTTTTTCAAATCTACCAGGAGAAATGTCACGTTAAATTGAGTGCTTTTGAGAAAAGAAATATTAATTATTTGGTTGTGTAACGACGCGGTGAAATCAGGTGCTCGTAAAAAAATTGGTATGATAATAAAAAGTTATTGGTATCATAATAGTTATTAAAGCTTGTGTGTTTGTTTTTGCGTTTGATGAAAAACGTACCGATACATCTTGAAAAGAAGTAGAGATAATAATATTTGCATCTGATGGAAGTGGCATTCACCTGGTCTCAGAAGTGAAAGTTTTATGTCACCTCCCCCCC
>NW_004799094.1:9884-11689 GCF_000002075.1 Aplysia californica | reverse complement strand
TCCTCTCTCCCTCCCTCGCTGTGGGTGGCTGGCAGGTGCCCCGGTGTGGTTTGCCCTTTCTTTCTTTCCTCTCAGATATTTGTCTTCCGTGTCCCTCCTTTTTTTGATTTGTTACTCTCTTGTAACACTTCTTATCTTTGGTATTTCATAATTAATTTTGTTGCAAGTGCCGTAAAACTCTTACTAAAACTAGAGATTAGTAACCGTCCACTTCGGAGAGAGTATTATGAAATAGTGTGTATTGTTTTTAACCAACGAGTGGCGGGTAGACATTGAGTGTGTGTGAGGGAGAAAGAGAGAGAGAGAGAGTGGGTGAGTAAGAGTGATAGGCAAAGAGAAATGATTTTAAAAAAGAGGGAGATTAAAAGGGTGAAAAAAGAATAAACAGGGATGAATACAGAACAGAAGGAAAAAGTAAACCGGAACAAAGAAGATGGACAGAAAGAAAGCACAAAACAAAATTGAATACAAAAGCAGAAAGACGAAAAAAAAAAAAAAACCCAGAAGAAAAAGGAAGAAAAGGAAAAAAGAAGAAGAAAAAAGAAGAAAGAAAGAAAGTAAAAAAAGAAAAAGAAAAAACTGAACGAAGACAAATGTAAACAAACAAAACAAAAAAAAACACAAAAAAATATATCCTCAACATTTACGTAAAACCAAGAAAAAATGTAAAGTATCTTGGTGTGGTTTGCTTCTTCTTTCCTGTCAAATATCTATCTCCCCTCCTTCTTTTAAAAAAAAAATGTTTGTGACTCTCTTGTAACACCTCTAATCTTCGCGCACTTATGTGACCTTATTGTGTTGTAAGTGCCGTAAAACTCTTACTAAAGCTAAAAACCTTCAATTTTTTGTTTGTTACTCTCTTTTAACACCTCTAATCTTCGGGCACTTATATGACCTTATTGTGTTGTAAGTGCCTGTAAAACTCTTACTTAAACATCTTGTGAATTAATAATCTTCTGTAATCCCCTACTTCCAACCCCCTCACTCTATGTACTACCACACTTCATTCATCAGTGTGTGTGTTGTACCGGTCCTGAACTGTTGTGTGTGGAAAAAAGTGCTACTCCTTGGCTCCTTCTTACTGCTGTCTTTCTGCCACACCCCTGATCTTCTGGTAGGAAAGATCTACACCTAGCCTTCTCGGACAAGGGCGAAATGTCTCGGAGGGCCCGTGTGCAAGTTGCGCAAGTTAAAGATCCCTTGGTGGTCTAAAAATCGATAAGAGTAGGCTTTGGCCGCCACCCGGGCAAAATTCAAAATTTCCTACCAACTGTAAATATTACGTGTGTCCCGCACGCTCATATGACCTTAGGCAGTTGCGAGCGCCGTAAAAACACTTAACAAAAAAATAAAATAAAAAAAATAAAAATCTTCTGTATTCCTGTTGAAACCCCTCACTCTTTGTACTACCACACTTCACCAACCTTCAATGAGTGTGTTGTACCGACCCTGAACTCTTGTGCGTGAAAGACTAAGTGTTGTCAGTTTTTGCCACGTCGCCAGCAGCTGTTCTGTGGACCGATTGTGAAGAGCTTCGAACCCGGGTTGTGGGTGGTTGGCGGGTGCTCTGGTGTAGTTTGCTCCTCCTTCTTTCCTGTCAAAAATATTATTAATCTATCGTCCTGGTTTTATCACCTCTCCTTTCTTTTTTTGTGTTTGTTACTCTCTTGTAACACCTCTAATCTTCGGCACTTATATTATGACCTTATTGTGTTGCAAGTGCCGTAAAACTCTTATTAAAAGTAAAGAAGAGGGGGGTGTGGAGGATGAGTCTATGTGTGTGTGTATGTTTGTGTGTGTGTGTG
>NW_004799094.1:4718-6438 GCF_000002075.1 Aplysia californica | reverse complement strand
CACACACATAAGCACACACATAAGCACACACACACACCCACAAGCACACACACACACACACACACACACACACACACACACACACCCACACACACACACACACACACACATAAAACGACACCGCTGTTAAACTCATCAAATCAAGTATATAACGAACATACACCCACGTCCATCATATCATGACAACGTAGACAAAATATCAGCATGTTAACGGGTGCTCTGGTATGGATTGCTCCTTTTTTCCCATCAATCATCTCTCCATCCTTATCTCTCCACCTTCCTTTTTCTTTTCTTTGTTATTTATCGTGCATGTTACTTCAAAAGTAACACCCTGAATCATCGGCACTTGTATAACCTTTTTTGTATTGAAATTAAAAGTGGGTGGTTGGCGGGTGCTCTGGTGTGGTTTGCTCCTTCTTTCCTATCAAACATCTATCGTCCTTATCTCCACTTCTTCTTTTTTTATGTTTGTTACTCTCTTGTAACACCTCTGATCTTCTGGCGCTCATAATATGACCTTATGCAGTTACGAGCGTCGTAAAACCTCTACTAAAACAAATGAAATAAAAATAATAAAATAAAACGAAAGTATCAACATTTTTGCGGGTGCTCTGGTGTGGTTTGCTCCTTCTTTCCATCCATCAATCATCTATCGTCCTCCTTCTATTTTCCTTCTTTTATTCCTTTTTTTCCCTTCTTTTTTTGTTTTTTTGCGTTGCATGTTGCTTTAATACGAGTAGTATCACCTCCAATCTTCGGCACTTGAATGACCTTTATGTAGTGAAAATACAATCAAAACAAAAGACATAGTGGTAACAACGTTTTTACAGGTGCCCTGGTACGGTTTGCTCCCAGGGAGATTTTGTTTAAGCTCCTTGTTTGCTCCTCTTCGCTTCCAATCAATCACCTATCGTTCTTACAATCTCTCCTCCTCCTCTACTTTGTATGTTAGTCTCTGGTAGTGACACCAGCTCTTCTCTTTGGCACTCGTGGGACATTTTTGTGTTGAGAAGTGGGTGGTAGGCGGGTGCTCTTAGATGGTTCGCTCCTTCGCTTTCCTAATCAATCATCTATCATGCGTCCATATCCTTCCTCTAGCAGACCTTGTGCTGTTGAAGTTAGAGAGGTGAGCAGAATAAGTCTGATTCCCTGTAAGGGCTTCTCTGTTGACACCCACCCCTTGGCGCTCATATGACCTTATGCAGTTGTGAGCGCCGTAAAACCCTCTTTTATAAAATTTAAAAAATCCTTCCTCTTCCTTTTCTGTGCATTTTACGCTCCAGTAAGATCTCTAATCTTTAACACTCATATTGCGTTCTTTTTTGTGTTGAAAGTGATGTATTATAATTCTCACTGTGGGTGGTTGGTGGGTGCTCTGGTGTGGTTTGCTTTTTCTTTCCTGTCAAACATCTATCGTCCTGATCTATCCTCCTTCTTTTTTGTGTTTATTGTTACTCTCTTGTAACACCTCTAATCCTCGGCACTTATATGACTTCATTGTGTTGCAAGTGTCGTAAAACTCTTACTAAAACAAAAACAAAAACTCTCACAAGAACAACAAACAAAAAAAAAGAGAGAAAGACAAAACATCTTCCTGTTTACTCATGCGAGCCGGAGGCTATATTTCAAGGTCGCGAGGCTGTGGGTGGTTGGCGGGTGCTCTGGTATGGTTTGCTCTTTCTTTCCTATCCGACGTCTACTGGTATCATCCTTATCCCCC
>NW_004799094.1:2528-4264 GCF_000002075.1 Aplysia californica | reverse complement strand
GGGTGAGGCAGTCCAACCTCCCTGAATCCTCCCCGAAGAGATGCCACCTCCGGAATGTTGTTGTTGTTGTTGTTGTTGTTGTTGCTGCTGCTGTTGCTGCTGCCTTCTTCTTTTTCTTGCTGACTGTACTTTTTAAGAACCCACTTAAAATCAGATAACAACCCACATAGTTAGGTTACTAAATATTTTACAAATCGACAGTTAACTTCCCTTTTTTAGTGAACTTTTAGTGAATAGTATGTTTCCAATTTTTTATGATTCAGAGTTTACAGAAAACCACCCCCCGCAAAACAAACTCACGTTCTGCGACCACGTCTTTGTACTCATGAACCAGATACCTTTTGATGAAGATGCTACAGTCATGACCTGGTTTTATTCACGCACTTTATTGACAATGTACGTACGTTAAATATGTCTTTCGTTGTTGTTTTTTCTTTGTGTGAAGAGAGGGTGATTAATTAATTAATTAATTAATTAATTAATTAATTAAAACATATCGTACATCGTGCAAAACTATGAGCGACGATTCAAAAATATGGAAGGTGGATTTGTCCACAAACCATTTCTCGTGGCTGACGTCTTCACATGAAATGCCACGTCACGCCATGATGGAGGCGAGTGTTGATGGGCGTTCAGAGGAAGGGGTGAAAGGTCAAAGGCGAAGGTGCTGCAATAAAAGGATATTTTTGGCGTCCGCTACATCCGGATACCGCCATTTTGTCTTGGCGTGCCTCGCTGTGATTTTATTCCTCCTTACTTTTGACGTGACCGCGGTCAAGGGACAGCCTTCAGCCGCCCCCGCCAGGCCAACCTACAGGTTCCCTTCCTCCACCAACTTACCCAACGTCGAGGCACCAACACCGGTTTTTACGTCCTTTTCGACCGCCAACAACAACTACAACTACAACTACAACTACAACAACAACAGAATCACAAACTACAACAACAACAACAGCAGCAGCAACGTCCCTCTAAAATGGCCGCCCGTCCTCAAGATCGGTCTAATAATATCCTACCGAGGTGACTTCGGGATTTCCCGCACTGACGTACAGGCCGCCATCACCATAGCTGAACAAAAAATCCTAGACACCAAATTCTTGCTTCCGGGGCTCCGCGATATTTCGGTCAACATGAAGGATTCGGAATGCTCGGAGACGCAAGGCCCCTACAACGCTATAGAGATGGTTTATACAGACACTGTTCACGTGTTCATGGGCCCCGTCTGCGACTACAGTCTCGGTCACGTGACGGGCTACTGCAACGTTTGGGACATCCCCATAATCACCCCCGGTGGCGGATCGCAGTCGCTGGACAACAAAGTCGAGTATAAGATGCTGACTCGGATGCAGGGTCGGTACTCGATGCTGTGGCGACTGCTGCACTCCGTGATGAAGAAATTTCAGTGGGAGCACATCAAGTTTTTGTACCACGACACCGGGATGGGTACCAGCAGGTGCTACCACACGGCCTACCCGATGTACCTGGGGGCACAGAAATACCCGGGAATCACGCCGTACGCGGAGACCTTCAACGAGAACAGGCTTCGGCAACCTTACGAGAAAGTTCTCACCGAGGCCTCGCTCAACGCCAGGAGTGAGTCTGCTAGTCTGTTTGTTGTTTCCGTTTGTTTGTTTGTTTGTGTTGTAGAAACTTTATTTAATTTGGTCATTTCTTAAATGTTTTCTCTCATATCTTTCGCACCCCTTTTTAAACTCTCTTATTTCGTTGGGGGGGGG
>NW_004799094.1:0-1210 GCF_000002075.1 Aplysia californica | reverse complement strand
CACAAATTAATTTATAAAAATAAAAGAACATAAAACATAAAAAAGGTGAATGAATAAATAAAATTTACAAAATAACAAAACTGAAAACAAAACAGAACAAAGAAAAAACTATTATAAAACGGTGAAGGAAAGGGAAAGAGAAAAGAAAAAAAACAAAAAATTAGACAGTCGAAAAAAAAAATGAAAAGACACATTCGTGAGGCAGCGTGGTGGAATCAGGCTCTCGTCAAAATAATCAAAGTGAAGAAACTTGCATTTTTCCGCAGGTTTGTGAATTTTTATCTAATTTTTGTTTTTTGGCTCAACACCTTTCATGCTCATTAAAGAACTCATTTCTGCGTGGAATTTTCTGAAAAACGTTGATTAAAGGCACACAAAACGTAAATTTTCAGTTACCACGAACTTTTAAGCTAAGGAAGTAACTAATCTTTGGCGGCCATTTTCTCACTAATTTTACCTCTGAAAACAAGTGACCCCCGCCTACTTCTTTCGCAAATATCTCGACTTGTATTCAAGATAAATGGATATTTTTTCATCCGAATAAAGACAAGTGAATAAGCTTTAAGATGATACCAATAACTCTACATGCCCAAAATTTGACGAGAGCCTGATTCCACCACGCTGCCTCACAAATAACAAAACTGAAAACAAAACAAAACAAAGAAAAATTATTATAAAACGGTGAAGGAAAAGGAAAGAGAAAAGTAAAAAACAAAAAAAAATTAGACAGTTGAAAAAAAAATTGAAAAGACACATTTATTATTTTTTTCTCTCTTTTCCTGTCTATTTCTGCCATGGCATGGCTGATCCCATTTCCCCCCATTCCACCCTATATTGCATGTAGCCTGGGGGTCAGGCAACATTTCCCAGACTGCCTGCGAATAACGGACCCCATGAAGACGGTCATAATTTAACCGTTTCATCAAAAGCGGTAATTTGAGCGGGCATCAATAAGGCACGGGATGAAATTCCATATTGTTATCACTTTGCGCCGTTTACGGGCGGCTGTCTTTTCATTGTTTCGTCGTCTCTGTTTTCTTTGATGGGCTCTGCTCCTCAATTGTCTTCTCTTCTTTCTTTCTCTCTTTTTTCTATCTTTCCTTGTCTATCTCTTTCTCTCTCACTCTCTATCTCTCTCTCTTTCGATCTCTCTCTGTCTCTCTTTCCCTACCTCTCTCTTTTTTCTCCCTCTCTTGCTCTCTCCCTCTCC
>NW_004799093.1:32245-33443 GCF_000002075.1 Aplysia californica | reverse complement strand
TACACACACCCCCTCCCAACGATTGTTGATTAGACAAAAACCATTGAGTCAATTTCAGTAGGTGATGAAAGTGTATGTTATTTATCACCAAAGTAAACCTTGGTGTTCATGAGTGGCTGATTGAGCCTTCTTGTGTAATCTTTTCCTGCTGTTGTATCTTTGTCTTTATCGCTATCTTCCGTATGTACTTCATGACGAAATGAGAGTGTTTTTGACTGATGTGTGTGATATAGCGGATGGGCTCTTGTTGTTGCGTGGGCTCTTCATTGTTGCGCGAATAAAAAGCACAAAAACATGGGTTCAATCTCAGAGTGGGGATGTGTATTTTATCAACAAAAAATGTCTCCGTTTCCCTGCCGGAATATTGTATACTACTCTGCCCAAGTAACACAGGAAGGAAACAATCCGTTTCCCAAAAGATTTAAACTGTATATGGGGGGAGGGGGAGAGAGAGAGTGTCTGTGTGTGGGGGGGGGGCGTTTGTCGTTTCTGTGTCAACTTGCCGCAGACAGTAGCTCAATATGGCTCGCTTTATGCCCAGTCACGTTGTTTCAAGTTAGTTTTTAGTTCACAAAGGTTATAGTTTTGTTCTCACTCAGCCACATAGTCGGGGTTTTTTTTAACTTGTTGTTATAAAACATACTTCAAAACTGAAATAACCGATCAAAAATGCTCATCTAATGTTGGGACCTCATTTTTATTTGTCTTTGCGTTCCTATATCAAAGTCATCAATGGATAAATTGCCCTAATCCCCTAAGGATGTGTTTCCCTTGGCTACGGATGTTGAAAAAAACTGGAAATATACGGAAAAGAAACTCGAAGTTGTCCTTGCAAACTATCTTGGGATGGAGATAAAAGGAAGAGGAGAAGGGGAAAGTGTAACAGTGGTGGTTAAAAAAGAAGTAGAAGCAGCCAGAACAGCAGCAGTAACTACAATTATGGCAAACAACGAATTAGTATTATTGCTTTAACTTTGTGGGTTGGGTTTTGTTTTGTTGATTGTTTTTTGGGGGAGGGGGTAAAGTGTGATGTTTCTAGATACAAGACTTATATGTACAAAGAGTGAGAGCAGTGATTGTTCCTAAAGAACTTGTATTCGACTAACAAAACTGAACAAAACATTTTTGTTCGTGCCGATATCGGCATCTATAAAAGTGCGTTCTGGTTTTGCAGAACACCTTTCTCTTTATATTTTTT
>NW_004799093.1:29849-31205 GCF_000002075.1 Aplysia californica | reverse complement strand
TCCACTCCCATCCCCCAACCCCTTTTACAAAATTTATATATTATATTCTAGAAGACGGGTTCTCCGACGCTGCCTGCCAGGGCCAAACAATGCTGAAACGGATACAGTGTCCCAGCATACAGATGGAGACACTGTAAAATTTCTCCCCGTGCGGGAATCGAACTCACGTCTTTTGCGTGCGACGGCAAAGTGCGCCACAGCTACACCCACACGCCGGTCTGCTCTCTCTGTCCGTTCCACAGCTCTATGGCTTTCTTCTTCCTTTGTTCCAGGTGTCTGCGGAAGGTGGAGGGACATAAAAATGTAGCAGTCACGCTTAGAATTTAGCTCACGGGTGTAGTTTGTCTGCGATGTTATGACTTGGTGATGGATCGTTTTACCTTTAGGGAAACAAAGGGGCTTGGGGGGGGGGTTATAAGTCTTGCAAAGACAGTCGTTGAATGGAATAGTAAATATTAAACGAAGGAAATGAAGGACGAAAAGACTGACTTACCGATGGATTGGTGAGAAGAAAGGTTTGTTTGTTTGTTTGTTTTTATTTTTATTCTGTTTTGTTTGTTTTGGGGTTTGGGGCTTTTTTGCTTGTTTGTTTGTTTTTGATTTGTTTTGTTCTTCTATAAAGACTGCATGATAGCTATAAATGTGGATGGAATAATGTGTGGACGAAAGGGGCGGGGGGATTGTTGGGTGATGGATGGGAAGATGAGTATATTATTAATTCAAACGGAGAGAAAATAGGAAGAATATAAAAGTACCGCACTTTGGCATTGTGACCAAGAAACAATGAGAAATTTAATGGGCATTATTTGACTTCCTCTGCTCCAAATGAAAGAATAACTCTTCAATTTAGTGAACAAAATAAAGTACTCGACAGCCCAAGCCCTCTGCAGTGGTCGAGAGGCCGGTGAGTGACATCTATTGGCTGCCATTGACAAGGCTGACCATTCACAGCGCCTTGATGGTGTCACGTGCCCTCAGCTCTCTCGGGACACGCCCCCATTTGTTTTGTCTAAAGCACTCGCGGTTTCTTAATTTTCAGGTCCTGTGAGGTGGCAGATCCTTTACTGACTAGAGAGAGCGGACTATTTCTAGGAAAAGTGACAGAATGTCCAAGTAAACCCTTTCCGTGTCCAGGCGCTTTTTCATCCGTTCATTTATTTTCGTGTCCAGTAAAGGAGGTCGTAACGTCATCCCAATTCAGTAAATTATATAAACGACCCTTTTTTTTTCTTTTTGTGTCTCCGTCGTTTCTGTCCCTCTCCCTGTCCCTATCTCTGTCTACGTCTCTTGTCTTTTCTTTGTCTGTCTGTCTGCCTGTCTGTCTCCACTTCTCTCTCTCTCTCTCTCTCTCTCTCT
>NW_004799093.1:23183-29594 GCF_000002075.1 Aplysia californica | reverse complement strand
CTTTTTTTATCTCTTTAACCCTATCTCTCCTGTATAAATCATCGTAAAATTAATTTACCTCCAGCCGAGACAGGCATCACAATCAGGGATTGATCTGCTTCCGGTTCACACCTCTGTAGGTCAGTGCCTTGTCTCGCCGCACGTCCCGCACGAGGGGTCACTGGAGGGTCAGCGGAATTTATTAACGCTCACTAGACTAATATGGTTTTCATAAGCGCGCCAGCTTGATCACAAGTGTCTACCCCCAATGGTCATTGGATTTGATGCTATTGTAAAAGGTTTACGGTCTCGGCGTGCAAGCCGCTAGGAACCAAATTAATGACGACAACGCTGTGACTAAATTTTAGAACTTGATGGAGTGTGTGAAATTGGCTGATCTCATTGGGAATTCGCCCCCTCCCCCTTTTTCACCCTTTCTTTCCGTAGAAACCTTGCCCCTTTGACTTGTATGGTGCACGTGAATACTTTCTTGAGTTGAGCATAGATGAATTATTCCCCGTAAACCAGATGTGCTCGCTGCAAGAGATCTTAATATTGCCAGTAACACCCTCTAACGATTTTGCCTGGCTTTGATATTCCGGTTTTTTTTCCCCCTCATGAGCACTAATTAACTTGTATTACAATTGGAAGAAATCCTCACAAATTAAAGTACTTCAACTTGGAATTTTCGCGTTTTCTGATATTTATGAAAAAAAATACTTAAGACAACACTACCAAACTATAACCATTATATGACATAGCACAAAACGAGTGCCCCTTTCCCTTTCCAAGACAAATAAACGGACAACAGATGTGATCACGTAACATTGTAGAACTTTACAGGTGCACTAGCTCCACAGAACTCGCCAGCCACACAGAAAAGAAATGCGAAACAGAAAATTTTTATCAACTCACAACAGACTTGTGCTGCTATAAGTAAGCTACCTCCCTTCCTTTGTTCAACTCTCTTGTTTGCACGACATAACGAGATGACAATAATACGACAGCCGACAGCCATAATCTTCTTTAGCGTGTTTACTGTCACGGTGGACACGAGGAAAGTACTAGATCGGCGCGAAAAGCGAGTGCTGGTGGTGCTAGGAAGTGCATTAGGTGCCATTGTTGCCGTAGCAGCAGCTGCTGATTTGGCCTTTGTGGAGACAACAACGACAGCAGAAGCAAAGACAAAGGTAATTAAATGCCGATCGAGGAAGGACATCAGCTCGCATGGGGACCTTTGTCTGACCGTGGACACTGTCCGTGTGAGAAGAGGAAGGAAGCAACTCTGTACAAGCTGTCACCCCCAGCTTCAGTCACAACAGTTATATAGACAGAGACCAAAGGGACGAGAGAGAGAGAGAGAGAGAGAGAGAGAGAGAGAGAGAGAGAGAGAGAGAGAGAGAGAGAGAGAGAGAGAGAGAGAAATATCAGGTATGTCAAATCGTAAAAAGACGGCACGCTTACTACACCTTTATCTTCGGACCTCAGATTTGGCACTGAAGGCCGCGCGAGATCCATTAGTAACGTATTGTTCTCGGTCTCGTCCCTTTGGGCCCCCTCTCTGTCCCGTCTCGGCCCTGAAAGGTTTACCTGTCGTAAATTGACCATATCTGATTGCCCGCTGAAGGCTGTGACAGTTCAAAGGAAGGACGGAAACTTTCTCACATCACTGGGCGCTGTTTGTTTAGAAAATAAAAGACTGCGTCTCCATTCATTAATGGAGTGGCATCCATTCATAGACTGGTGACGCTCCTTTGATAAGAGGTCAACTGTGAAATCTTTGGTTTTGACTTCGTGCCGTGGACTGTCTGGAGATCACCACCTTGACCAATGGACTAGGCCTTTTCATTTGATCTAGTACTAGTTGTCAGTTCTTGTTTACTGGGTGCTTTATTTGTGATTTTAGTTGTCTTTGTTTCGTGGCGGCTGCTTCTACTGTTTTTAGAGCTTTTGTCTGATTTTCATTTGCCTTTATCTGTATGTTTAAAGGACGTTCAACCAATTAAAAAATAATACAACGAACCCACGTTGTTCTGCTTCTCCCTCCTCTCTCGACCACCTTTTTGTCCAATTGTGTGTTGGGTCCGGGGTTTTTTTCTTTTACACTACAGTGTGACGTGTGGACTCAGCTTACAAACGGGAGTCCGTCGCGTAAATATTAAGGCAAACAACCCGAGTTCAGTTCCTATGGTTGCAAGATGTTTTTGTGGAATATTTCCATCTTTCTTTCACATTATTAATTTTTTTTAACCGGCAGGGTCAGCATAGTTCACCCATACAATATTATTATGATCTCTTCAGTATCGATGGAGGTGAAAAGCTAAACAATCCAACTTTCAATTTCTACGTGCGCAAAAGTTGTGGTTGTAAATTTCCTCGTGTATTTCGTTTGGAGTGATTACTGATTCGTTTGTCACCCTAATGGGCTCTGCTCCATTTACACTTCGTTTTCTTTTCAGTTTTGATATTTACAGAAACATTCGAAGTTTACCTGTAAGGTCATGATTGTTTCTGATTTTGTTGATTTGATGTTTAGGGCAAAATATGGGACACTATCGTTCGGACGCCCTGGGATTGTCAATACTACGACAAGCCTTTGGTCCGGAAAAAAAAAGAAATTTGAACTTTTAAACGTCTTTGGCAGCTGTTGATCCCATCAGTGAAATTCACGTGCTTCCGTCCCTTTCCCCCTTTTGTCGTTTCTTTTTCTTTCTTTTTCTGTTTTTAAAGTATCGAGAACCTTTCCTATCAGGTTTCAAGCTGCCTGAGACATAGAACAGTTTGAGGACGATGTGAGCCCCAACAACTTCTCGTCGAAATGGAGTCTTAGCAGCTGGCGCGAGAATAACGATAACGGGAGCAAAGTTGGGCAGATGTTTGTAGAGAGGAGGCGGGGGTGGGGGTGGTGGAGAGACAAATAATGTGTGGATGAACACCAAGCTACTTGATGAACACAGATACAGTTACAAGGAAGGATGCAGAAAAGAGCATGTCACGTGGAGCTGGGCCTGGTTCTGTTTTGGTGGTTTTATTTTGCTTTGTTTTGTTTTGCATTTTGTTTTTGTTAGTTTTTTATTGTTGTTTGGAAGGAGTGAAGGAGTGGGGGAAGGTGGGGGGGTATTTTCATATGAGTATTGTTTTTTATGGGAGAGTGTAATATTTTCGGTTATGTGCCTACAGCTGTGTCTTTTCGGGAAGTAGGAGGGTCTCCCGGACCCCCAGGTATTACCTTTTGGCTATAAAGTCCAGTATCGGATGCAGCCTCAGTGGAACATGCGTCCGATGTCGCTTCAGGTAAATTTTGTTTAAGGATTCTTCAGCGTAACGGAAACTGTGAATTACTGACGCCCTTTTTTCGGAGGGTTTAGGGACATCCACATGACTGTAATCTTAGTTTCGGAAGCTGGAATTATACGGCGTGCGTACAGCGCTGTTTTGTTTGCCATTTCAAGTGAAGGCTGTTGGGTTTTGTCTGGCAAGGCTTGTGCTGTTATCTGGTGGTGTAACGTTGCTTTAGGGGATTTGTCAGCGTAACTGATACCATCCGGACAGAGACGTTGGCTTTTGGAGAAGTCGCGACGCTGGGTTGGGTCGTGGCACTATACTTATGGGCGGTTGGAGGACGCCACTGGAAGGCCCTCCTTCTTTTCTTTCCCTTTGTTGTTTTTGTCGGTCTGTCTTGTGTTTTTCCTCTGTGCGGAGTGACTGGGTGGGGTGGGGGGTGGAGGGAACGGCGCTATTGATGTGATAGGTTCTACTTCTTTTTCCCCTTTGTTGTTTATATGTGTCTCTTGCTTTTCCCCTGTACTTAGTAGCCTTTTCGTGGCAGTGTGCTTTTTTTTTACTCAAACAAACGAACAAACAAATGAACAAACAAACAAACAAACAAACCACGAAACGGAATGACTGTTATCGTGTCAATGTGCTTTCCATCACACAAACGAAAACCAACGCTGTTGATCGTAGGTTTTCAGAGCTCGGGATACACTAGACGAGGTGTGTTGTTTGTATATCTTGTGTTATCGCCACCAGTGTCTCGTGTGTCTGCCCTACCTGACGTCCGTGGGAAGTGACAGATTGCCATTGGATAAGACCAGTCCAAGCCGGGGGGAGGATTTATTGGCCCTGGGTTGACACGGGTACAGCCACGCCCTGAATTGCTTTTATGTTGGAGCCGGTGGTTATCCTGAAATAAAAGGGGCAAGGGGCAGTTGTTACAGTCTTAGTTCAAAACTTGTTGGTCGAAGTTAAAATTGAAGAGACATGAGTTATGGGACGTGTGAGTTATCGTTGTTTATTTAGTTATTTTGGGTACCGAATCGATGTTTTCGGGTGCTCTGTCAGCTCAGTTGGTATCTTGCTGGACTACGGAGCGGGGCCCTAGTTCGAATCCCAGATTGGGCGGTTTTGAACTCGAGTTGTTTTGTCTTCAAGAGTATCAACCCATAATGCTCGGTCATATTGGAGACGGGCGTTTAATTCAGAGGTTCCACCTCTGAAATAACCTAATAGTGTTGATGGGAATGTTATTCCCATACACATACACTCGATGTTTTCTTTGGAAAACAATTTAATAATACATATCTTAGTTCGCAACTGTGCTCTTCAAGAACGTTACTTACACTCATATATAAAAATATAATGATTTACTTGTCTTAGGTTGACACTGATGTAGCCACGCCCAGGGCAGCTATTATGTTGGATTCGGTGTTCACCCTAAAATAAAAGGATCAAGGGGCGTCCGTTGCAATCTAGGTTTAAACGTGTTGGTCGAAATTAGAATTGATAAGACTTGAGGTATGGGGCGCGTGTTTGATCGTTGTTTATTTCTGTATTGTTATTTTCTATACTCGATATGAAATTGATACTATTTGAAGAGGTTTTTTTTCGTTTGGCCAAGTTTTTTCTTTGCATAACATTCTACCGAAAGTATTAACCGACTGTACTTTCCTGTAAAACAGCCTTTACCTCCAATACTCTCTTCTGAAGCAGTATTTACCCACAGACTTTCTAATTTAACCGACAGCACAGCTTCGGCCCTCAAAGAAAGAGGACATCCCTGACAATGACCCTGCAACAATTGTTCTCCACGTCAGCGGGCGGTCTTGTGCACCCGGTTCAAGGACATGTGCTCTCCCATACTGCACCAAAGCTCCTCCTGCCTCCCACAAGTGGGGGTCGGACGATCCTCTTTTAGTCCGGGTCACGAGCATACTGATCCGTTAGATTGATATTGTTATCCTATAACTAACCACTGACCGCTAGGTAAACCCTGAGGTGTCGCATATCAGGGGGCCTGGGCTTTGACCAGCGACAGGAGGTAGGGAATTAATGGACTTTGGAGATTGTCTGTATGTTGGCTGTCTGGCCTGTCCGCTGTGTGCGTTTACTTTCCGTGTCACACTGATGAGTTTTTGCCCTAGGAATGTTTGTTTACATTGAGTGTTGGGTGGTTGGAGAGTGCCTCTGGTAGGTCTGATTTCTTTATTATCCGCTTCTTACCGTCTGCATACTTACATCTTTCAGTGCGCTGAATGACCATTATCTTGTGGATGTTCTTTTAAATCACACCCCCCCCCCCATCAC
This sequence comes from Aplysia californica, assembly GCF_000002075.1. NCBI lineage: Eukaryota > Metazoa > Mollusca > Gastropoda > Aplysiida > Aplysiidae > Aplysia > Aplysia californica. The sequence goes on along the minus strand of NW_004799093.1, from coordinate 24,029 downwards.
CACACACACCACCCCCACCCCCCCCCCCCAAAAAAAACACAAAAAACAACAACAACAACAACCTATCAACAACCCCAAAACAACTAAAGTAACCCTAATTCGGACATGCCGTTTGTTGTGGCTTTTTTATACTAAATAATCAAACCCTTTATGTAATTACCTCGTCGTTATTGCTGGTGTAAAGCGTTCACCTGAGTGAATGCCCAATCTAGTTTTATTTTAAAAATTAGGAGCTAACCGCACATCAAATTTCATGAAGAATTATATTTGTCGTTTTGTCATGGCGGGGGCTGCACAGCGTGGCACGAGTCAGGGACAATGACCCCTCCGCAAATCGGGCCCACGAGACCATCTTGATGATGATAATAATATTGAAATCCCCTGTTTCTACAACGACAAGGTGATGATGATTATAAAATTTCCGCGTTTCTCTTGGGCTGACTCCCGCGTGCAAAGCCCAGGTCTCTGTGGACTCTGAGGCCAGACGGCTTGTCACAACAGACGTGGACAAAAGGACACGAGCGGAGCTCTCCTCCAACCTCCCGTGCACCGGAGTAGCAGACGAGGCCGATTCGGGGGCTCTTTGTGGGGGAGGATGAACGAGGGAAAGAAAAGGATTTTGGCGGGGGAAATCGGCTTTTCGTTCTGAGTAAAGGAGGCAGGAAATGAATGGGGGGAGTACAATATGACTCTCTCTACGACTATTTCTTCTATTCTCTCTGTCTCTCCTCTCTTTCTGTCAGTCAGCCTTTCTTTCGCTCCCCTCTTCCCCCTCCCCCCTCTCTCTCTCTCTCTCTCTCTCTCTCTCTCTCTCTTATTGGTATAAACATGCTGTTGTTTATAAAT
>NW_004799093.1:20008-21088 GCF_000002075.1 Aplysia californica | reverse complement strand
TATCTATCTATTTCCCTGTTGATTGTCTATCTATCTATCTATCTGTCTATCTATCTATCTATCTATCTATCTCTCTCTCTCTCTGTATGTGTGTGTGTGTGTGTGTGTGTGTGTGTGTGTGTGTGTGTGTGTGTGTGTGTGTGTGTGTGTGTATTTGCGCGCGCCTTGCAACGTACAGTGACGACCTCTCTCAAACACATTCGACCGCGTCAACTCGCTATTAATTTATTTCAAGTCTATTTACTATTTACTTCCCTCTTGTCGCTTGTTCTCGACGCTTTGCCCGATTGTAGAATCTACTCTCACACTAACAATTCTAGCAAATTGAAGGAAAAGAATAAGGAGTGAGTAGACAACAGCTGTTACTGGCATGACACCGGCCAAGCGTTTATCCGAAACCCAAAACCCACTCTTGTAAGTGAAATCTTTAAATCAAATTGACACAGCTGCACTTTGACACTTGTCTGTCTCGTCCCGGAGAATTTGATCTTTTGGGTCTTATTTTCTGGGTGGGTGGTTGGTAGATGCTCGTGTATGGTTTTCTCCTCCTTTCCTATACTATGAAAATCTATCATCCATCTGTGTCCTCCTTTTGTTTGTTTGTTTTGTTGTTGTTGTTTTTTGTATGTTACTCGCGAGTAAAAGCATTAAGCTTCGGCACGTGTGTTACTCTTGTTCCAAGTGCTGTACAACTCTTTGTCTTACTAAAACTAAAACGTACTTTCCATGTGATTTATTGCGACCGAGAATGAAGAAGGTGTGCTTGCAAGTTCTCCTGATGGTTATAGTCTGTCCATGGCTGTTCTCGTGGACTTGGCAGGGTTACACTTATCTTGTAGGCATATTTGCTGTATTATTTATCATCGTTTAGCGCTCCCACGGGGATTATTCTGGACATTTTTATTCGGGGGGAAAAGTGCCGGACAACTTATCAATTTTGATTCTTTGGCCTACCTTTGAGTTTGACAGTAGATGTTACGCGACTCGGCGTGGTGGTTGAGATATGTCTTTTTTGTGTAATAAATTATTGTACAATGAAATGTTTTACGATACACGATTTATGTCATTGTGTGTGTGTGT
>NW_004799093.1:16087-19335 GCF_000002075.1 Aplysia californica | reverse complement strand
GTGTGTGTGTGTGTGTGTGCGCGCGCGCGCGTGTGTGTGCCGGTTCTTATTCGACTGCTGTGTGAGTGGTATGTATGCTTCTCCTTTCCCATCAATCATCTATCGTCCGTATCTTTTAGTAACACCTCTTATCTTCTGCACTAATATTACCTTCTTGTATTGCAAGTGCCGTAACACTCTTAACTAAAGTAAAACTCCAAACTGAGGATTCTGCAAGTCCCTTATTTCAAGTATAAACACGCTTGGTCTTGCTAGCACGCAGTACCTGCCGCAGTTTTACCATTTATAAGCCGGCTTTCGACTCCTATAAATATTTAGGTGCAGCACTTACCTCGTAGACACTTACGTAAACGATTACTGACCTCGGGGTGTGGAATTTATTGTGTGTTTTGCGAGCTGCTCTGAAAGGATAAATTGCTTATAGCTTTTGAACGCTGATATTACTCACTGGTAGACCAAAGAACCTTTTGTAGGCTGATAGTACCGATGCACCCCAAAAGATTAATCAATATTTAGCGCTATCGTCGACTCAATTTTGACAGATAATCTCTTTAGATGGGGGCGGCTTCTAACCCTGTCTGCCAAGACCAAAACGAGCTGGCTGGGATGCAATATTCCAGAAGAAAGACGGACATAGTTGATAAAAGAGCCTAACCCACACCTGAATCGAACCCATGTCTTTTGCTTGCAACGGAAGAGAATGTAAGCACTGTAACCACAGACGCCGGTCTGCAGCGGTTGCCGCTATAGTTGTTTGTTTTTGTGGTCGGGAAATGCGGCCCAATGCTTCCCCCTGATATAATCATGAAAGAGCGCTGTCAAGTAGTGACTTGTAGAGAAGAGAAATTTAAGGCTCTGTACGTCCAGTTGCCGTTTCAATGAAAGAGACCTCCCCTTTAGGGTATTTCCATTTACTTCAATCGGGTTAAGTGGTGCACGTTTTTCAAAATACGAACCATGTGGAATCCTTTTTAAAGACAAAGGCAACAAATTGTACAACCCCCCCCCCCCGACCAACAAAAGTATTACAATACTAGGGTCCCTGATCCCCCGCTATTTCTCTGCGTTATTGCAGCTTTATCTTGCCAATTTTCACCCTAAATTCATTAACCCTAGTAAATGTATTTGATTCACTTTCGAGGCCCCACCTGCCACCTTCACTGACCACTCACTCTCACACGTAACATGCTAACTTTTAGCTCGCCGCATGCGTTCGCTCACAGGCAACGGGGCTGATTAGGGGCATGTAATCAGTTAATTCCCCGACTCATTCACTATTTATCAAGCCTGGTCTGCCCACTTCGCGTTATGCCAGAAAACGCCGTTGACACGCGAGGATCGAGCTAATTTGCTGAGTGGCTCGCTCCCTCCCTCCCTCCCGGCCGTAGTGAAGGGGTTAAGGTTTTCAGGTTAGCTCCTCTTTTGGTGAAGAGTTCTCGTCCCACTCTGTTACCTTTGGGATTTTTTGTTTTTTTTTGTTTCAGGTCCTTGGCCTTGCAAGTTCGTTTTGTAGTTGTATTTTTGTTAGTTTTAACTTAATTGTTTATGTGTCTTTTTGTTTTGCTTTGAGTTTATTTGATTGTTTTACAAATGTATTTGCTCCATTGTTTGGTTGGGCTTTTAAAAATGAAGGGACGATCGGGGTTGGGGATGGGGGGGAGGGGGGGAGATTTGGGCAGTTTTTTGGAAAACAACTACTTTTTCATCAGTTTTTCATTGCCTGTTGTATACGCTCCCTTCTTATTTTGTGTCATTTTGTGGTAAAAATGTGGGAGTGAGGTGTGTGTGTGTGTATGTGTGTTTGTCTGTGTGTTTGTGTGTAGGTGTTAGTGTGTGTGTGTGTGCATGTGTTTGTGTGTGTGTGTGTGTGTGTGTGTGTGTGTAATATATTTGTGTGCATTACGTGTGAGTGTTTGTGTTCGCGTGTGCGTGCCAGCTCGTGTGCTTGGGATAAATTTGTGTACGTGTGCAAGCGTGTGTCACCGACTCTCTCTCTCTCTCTCTCTCTCTCTCTCTCTCTCTCTCTCTCTCTCTTTCTTTCTCTCTCTCTCTCTCTCTCTTAAAAAAATCAAAACCACTTTAAGAAACTTTCCAGTTTTTCGCTTGGTCGACAACCGCTGTCAATCCACATTCTGAGGACCCCGAAACCCTCTTGGTTTTATCGGGGACAGACAATCAAATTCTCCCGTGGAGATCACATTAATGACTGCCGAGACTGCGTGTAATTGCATTACTTTATTCGGTGTCCGCTGTTACATTGCCTCTTGCTATTACGTCCCCGGGGCCATTAAGGCGCCGGTTGCTAATGTAACAACATGTGGCAACCTTATGTAGCAACGCCATATCTCCCGAATCGATTACAGGTGGAGTGTTTATACCGACAAGAGATAAATATGTACCTAAAAAGGTTCATTATCGCCAGTTATTGATCAAAGCTGGTTTCTCTTCGATACATTAATCATTAGAACGTTTGGCCTGTGGATTAGCCTGGTATCGCTATGTGGCTAAATCTGAACCGGCGCCCCACGGTTCTCCCATAATCCTCTGGTCTTTGTGATAGTATCAGGCATGCCAGAAGTGCCGCTACAAGACTCGATGGCTCTTTGGGTGGCTGACGCAAGTCATGACACTGCTTATTTGCCTGTGTTCATGATTTTGAACTACGTGTACGTATTTTTGGGGGATACTGACTTAGTCGTAACATTGCTATTATTTTCTGTTGGTTCTGAATACGCACCCCCGTAAGACCCTCAATAAAGAAAGCAAGACATAGTTGCCAACTAGTATAAAATTGTGGGCCGAGTAAGGAAGTCTGTTTTCGTATCGGATAATACGTATTCTCCATTGTTCAGATTTGCTCCTCAATACATGCTGAACAGTAAGTGAACGGGTTTGGAGAGGGGTTACCTGGCCACCATATACATGTATGTCCACGATATTGATCTGCCCTCGGAGGTAGAGTTTGATTTTTTTGTTGTTGAAACGTTGGCACCTATTTAAAGACTTTTAGTTATGATAGCATTACTTTTTATCCTTACAATATTGTACAACCTCCAGGGCACCACTTTGACTTGTTGGTGCCTTGTTTGGACGGAAAGAAACATTAATAACTTACCTTTGCACCGTTTTATCAAAGCTTTCAAGATTTTGGCCTAACTCACACTGAAAGACTGGTATTAATGTGAGCATGGGTCAGAGGATTAAGATAGAGAGAGAGAGACAGAGAGAGAGAGAGAGAGAGAGAGAGA
>NW_004799093.1:11511-12867 GCF_000002075.1 Aplysia californica | reverse complement strand
GGGATGTCATTACAATTGTGTTTGGCATTGTGCAGAGTAGCTTTAAAAAGCCTATTTTTTTTATAGAGGCCTAATAAAAGCGAATTAGTTGGATACATGAGTATGTATTTGTAGAAAGATTGTGGATGTGAATTTGTAAAGTAGAGAAAACGAAATTAATTCTGATCATTGCTTTTTAAAAAGGTTTTTATGAACTGGTTTACAAGTCACTAGTGTGTAAGCTATATTGGGGTCTACAAATCCCAGCCAGGGATACAGGACGAAACCATAGAATGACGAAGGGAGTAAGCGTGCGATAGGAGCAGATGCAACCCTATATAATGTGCTTGTGTCCAGTATTCCTTCATGTTTGTTTTTTCTTGATGTGTTTGAGTTTTTTGTGTTTTGTGTGTTTGTTTGTTTGTTTATTTGGTTGTTGTTTTTTTTGGGTGTGTGTGTGTGTGTGTGTGTGTGTGTGTGTGTGTGTGGGGTTGCTTTACCGAAAGTGTTTCCGTGTATTGGTAGATTTGGAAGAAAAAATACGAGTGAAATGATAGCTTTTGTAGTGTCAGAACTGGTATTGAAGACGTGGCATTATCACTGTTTCCATCTCGTATATATGTGATGTAATTTAGAGCAAACGAGATTTTCTTTAGCTGAACGAAGTATATTTCCAGTATTTGTACTGTCGGTGTACACATTTCAATACAACATCCGTACTTTTTTTTTTCATTCTCTGCAGAAGACAACGCTATCGGGGCAGGATGACCTATTTCATAATAGTCCCACTGGCCTCGTTTTTATGAACGTCATTGCATTGTAAATGTTCATGAAGGCCCTCAAATTCACCGACTTCATAAACACTTTTATTGGCCTTTTTCAGCGGAGGGGAGATAATAATTATATGACAAGACTTTGTGTCATGAGAAATTGTCAGTTCCGAGAGGCTTATGTTTATGCCCGGCTTTGACATTCCCTGCTGCGGTCGATGTGTGAAAACCAACATCGTATCCGTGGCTGCTGTTTCGAGCGCGTTCAATTTTGTTGGGGGTTTTTTCGTTTGAAATGTATCTTGCCCACCGAAATAACATCTGCGATTTTATCTGAAACATTAGGCGGCCATGCGAATCCGAGCATTGGTATGGGTTTTTCAGGGGTTAAGCCATGACAAAAAATTCGATCAGGATGACAAAGCCTGTTGTCTTTGCTTTGTCTGAGCGCAGTGTTCTTCTTGTTGTTCTTATTAATGTTGGTAGTGTGTGCACGGGTGTCTCAGTTCTAAAAAAAGGATGGCAATACTTGGCTCTGTCGCCTTTTAACTTCTTCAACCACACACCATCTCTCTCTCTCTCTCTCTCTCTCTCTCTCTCTCTCTCT
>NW_004799093.1:9378-11411 GCF_000002075.1 Aplysia californica | reverse complement strand
GTCTCTCTCTCTCTCTGTCTCTCTCTCCTATATGCAAATGTGTATGCGTGTTTGTGTGTGTGGGTACAAATTAACGACACGTTACGATAATGCAATACTATGATGCAATTTCATTCATTAATTTTTCCTTTCATTCGTTTTCCCATGTATGTTAACAATTTGCGTTCGAGTTCGAGAGTAATGTAAGAGAGCTTGACGGTTTCCTCCCTTATAAAATTGTCTCGAAATAGTTTGAGCTGATGTCGACATAATAATGTTCTTACTCATTTCAATATTATATGTATATGAGTATGTTTATTAAAGCTTCCCCCCTCTTGTTTTATCTTCTTTGTCCTTTTAATTTTTTTAAATTCCTTTTTTAATGTAACTATAACCTTTCCCGTTATCGGTGTGAGCATTAAAAAGATCACGCACACATGTAACAGGAGTAGATGGTAGAGGGCGTTCGGGTTAGCGTGGTGGAGTTGGTTACGTGAAGTTTGAGTTCGGCATTGTTATCCGGTGAGATCGATGGATGGCTTCATTATCGCTGGGACATTTTCGTGGGGGTGATTAAAACTGTTAGAACAGTGAGTCCCGGGCCAGGCAACAGCTGGTGGTAACGGCCGGCGATACTGGTCGTCTAATATTTTGATGGGAATAAAGTAGTAGTAACGTATTGTTTTGTAGGAAAATGAGAGGCTCTGAAAAAGGGAAGTGGATTGTTTGTGCGTTTTTAGCAATGGGTAACCTGGGAATGTTTGTTATTGCTGCTGTTTATGTGTATCGTGCAGCTGTTCAAAGGGACTAATCTCGAAATTTTAATTTCTTAATCTGTTAGTTGTACGGGGTGCATGTGCTCCACAAATTATTTGTCAAAATTCAAATTCTAAATGTTGAAAAAAAAGCAACAACAAAAATGTAGTACATACTGCAGGTACAATATGTTAGAATATTGAAAGGGTTTTTTTGGAATTTTTTTTTTTTGTTTCGTTTTGGTTTTGTTTGTTTTTTTGTTTGGTTGTTGTTGGTTTTTTTTGTGTTTTTTTTTGGGGGGGTTGTTGTTTTCTTGTTTTGTTTTGTTGGGGGAGGGGGGATCCTTCCCCTGAAAAATGTTGTTTTGAGGCCTTACTACATATTTAACAGCTTGCTGATATAACAAATGCTCACGATTTTTGGCGTCTATGAATGGGATGGGAGTTTGAATTGTGCACTCAGAATCTGAATGTACGATACAGATGAAATTTTGTTTTGTTTTATTCTGGTTGGGTTTTTGGTTTGCTTCTGTTGCCTTTAGTACTCTCGTATAGAGAGAATTAAAATAAGCCATAGGGAAAACATGCTTAGCGAGCACATCCGCCTTTAGTTAGAGAACGGCAGTGGTTCTGTAGCATCTTTGTCTTTGGCGCTCTAGGTTATATTATGTGTTCAATATTCACTTCATTTACAGTATCCTATAAAACATATTATTATCGTCTTTATCTCTCCTACTTCTTTTGTGTTTATTACTCTCTTGTAAAATCTCTGATCTTCGACACTGATATGACCTTAATGTGTTGCAAATGCCGGGAAAGTCTTACAAAACGAACTCGATCACGACAAGAGAATAAATGTGGCCTCCCGCCTCCTGACTTGAGACCGCAGACAGAAATCTGATTTCTAATGGGGAAAACCGCAGTACCGGTGAAACCACAATTTCCCTTTCCGGGAGAAGGATGGTGCTGGTCGGCTGTGTTCCTGTTTGTACAAAGTTTCCCAAACACGGCGCTGCTGTTTGTCTAATTGGGTTTATTGGGGCTTTTTGATTGTACGTGAAACGTCCGGGTTTTGTCCCTAGTTTCGATTGGTTTTGACTGAAAAAGGCGGTTTTTTGCGGTGACATACTGATAGCTGGGGGTTTTTTTTCAGTAGTGGTGTATGTCTGTCTGTGTTGTTTCATGAGGACGTGAATACATGTGCCCGCGCATAATAGCATTGGCACTCCAAAACGCATTTACATACACGCATTTACATACACGCATTCGTTCTTTCTTCCTCTCTCTCTCTCTCTCTCT
>NW_004799093.1:2623-4111 GCF_000002075.1 Aplysia californica | reverse complement strand
CTCGAGTATTTCGCTGCTCCTTTTTTTCATTTTTTGTCACGCAACCTTTTGCCACAATGAGCGAAAATCCATGTGCTTCCATTGAAAAAAGAAAGCCACAAGAAGTGCTGCCTGTTCGTTTTCTTACTTTTCATAACAAAATATCCAGTGTGAATACGAAAAGAACACGAGTAAATGAAAAAGAATCAAAGCAATAAAATACAGCTATTTGTAATGATAGATCAATGCATAGTTTAGTGGTGTGTGATAAGTCATCCTTTTGTGTAAATTATTAATAATTAACCAACGCTTCTGACCTCATCATGTGGCGTTGGCACTATTAAATTAGCCTGTGATGGTAGAGTCTCATTTCGTTAAGAGGTTCCTGAGAACGAGAGATCACCATCTGCTGCTAAGATCGTGGTGTTGCTAAGTTTGTAGCAGGTGGGTATGGAGATCGAGATCCCACTTGCACACATTGTCTCCATTGTTTCTGCCTCTTTTTAAAATATTTTTTTCCAGCACTAAAGCGCCACTATCTTGCCTACGTGCTTCTCTTTATAACTTCAAATTGTGTTTCTATGGCGTGCCTCAGACAGACCAAGGCCGTGTAAACGTCAGCGTGGGTGGCTGGCGGGTACTCTGTTGTGGTTTGCTCCTTTTTTTCCTATCAAACACCTATCCTCTTTAATATATTTCGTCCTTCCTTTTGTGCTTGTCACTCTATTGAAACACTTCTTATCTTCGGCACAAATTTAATATAACCTAATTGTGTTACAAGTGCCGTGAAACATTTATTCAAACAAACAATCATCAGCATTATTATGCCGTGACATTGTGACGGCGTGACACGTTACCGTCATAGCAGTCTGTGATAGAAGGGTTGTTGTCATGAAGTTCTTAATAGAAATCTACTTACTCCATGTCTTTATGTCTTTCCATTCGACTTCTGTTTTATTTTTTTTTTATTTATTTGCTGGGGGAGGAGGGGTGTCATTTTTTTCTTTGAGATGATTCTCCTGTCAATTTGTATCTTTGTCTTTTTGATCATCATTCAGCAGTGTCTGTGATATAGCAGGTAACCGCTTCGCTGTCGCACCCAGGAGACCCGAGTTTTCAATTCCCGTGTGAAGAGAATTTTTATCGGGTATCTATCTTAGTCTTTTTGCTGGGACTTGGGACATTGTCTCCCTGTCTGCTTGGGTTGACCCTGTCAGACAGGGTCGAAGCCCTCCTCCTAAAGAAACTAAATTGTATCAATGGGAGCGTAAAAGCAACTACATTTTAAAAGAAAAGACATGGATAGGATTCCCACTTTAAAAATGTACTCAATCGAGTGTTTTCTTCTCTGTACTGGGGTGTATATGGTCGATTTTAAGCACAAGGGGTTATCCCGAAAAATGCTGTTTTGAGAAAATCGAAGGTAAAGTTTTTGCCCCTTGTTCAGTTTGTACGCACACACGCTCACGCGCGCGCGCGCGCGCGCACACACACACACACACACACACA
>NW_004799093.1:0-1080 GCF_000002075.1 Aplysia californica | reverse complement strand
GGAGAGGGCTGAATGAAAAGACCGTCAGAGGATTGTGTCTGGTCCATTGTCATCCTTTCCGTGACCAGACAGATCATGTCTCTTCCGAGATGACACATTTTCGGGTATGCACTCACGCACAAATACACGCGCACACACACACACACACACACACACATGCACACGCACAATTCCAAGCACAGGCACTTGACTCACACAAATACAATTTCACTCTCTCTCTCTCTCTCTCTCTCTCTCTCTCTCTCTCTCTCTCTCTCTCTCTCTCTTTCTCTCTTTCTCTCTCTCTCAGCAGGTTATGGCTAGATTAACATATCTTACGACTTGACGTCCCCTACAGTTGAGGGGTCACGATGGCGCACACGTCGCTGGGGAGCATTGCGGATCTCAGGTCAAGATCTAGCAGAAGCGAACAGCCGAGAATGTCTTGTTTTCGCGGCCATCTCGTCTCGACCAAGTAAAATGTAATTCTGTTCGCCAGACTTACTACCGTAACGTTGCTACAGACCTCAACGAAGAACATGCTGCTTAAGTTGCTCTAAACGCTGTTTGTAGTTTTTGCGACACGATTGTGCAGTGTGCACACCATTGAGCGTAAAATTTCGATGAAAACGTCTCCTAAAAAAAACGTTTTTGTTTAAGTTCAAAGCCGTTCGATGTCGTTCGAGCTTTGTTGAACTACATTACTTTAAAAAACAGGTACTTTCTTGTAGTACATTTATTGAACAGTTGAATAAAGGGCCATGGGAAAATAATAAATCCGCGAAGTTGTCGGTAAACGCTTTGCTTAGTGTGTTTTTCCAAGTTCATGTATGGGCCGTACAGGTAAACATGATCTCTTCCCACGTACAGGAAAGCTCACAATTATGTAACATCTTCGCTCGTGATTCGTAGGTTTGAGATCAGAATATTTTTGGGTAAAAACAAGTTTACCGGACAAGAAGTGAAAATTAGAAACCAACACACACGGTGAAAGGGTTCCCCACTAACAGTTACGTTTTTTTGTTGAATGTTACGTAAAGCCCACAAAGCACATCTAAACATACTTTTTATCCTTACGAGAGTTACCCCCCTCCCCCCCCC
>NW_004799092.1:30985-33972 GCF_000002075.1 Aplysia californica | reverse complement strand
CATAATAGATAGATATCTATGTAATTATGTATTATATTCAAGTTCTTTTGGAAATTGTACAATAGAATTAAAATGCAATAATAGTCCCCCAATTATATACTATACGCACATCAACACTCACTTTGCACCCTGCAAAAATACAGTTGTAGCAGTGGCATTGATAAGCCTGGTCCGAAAATGGGCAAGTCGAAGGAGACAGCACACAGTTTCCTCCCCTTCTGTCGAGTTCTTGGCTCCGATCATTGCAAGATTGCCAGAGCCAGCCTGTGGCAGCAGAGCTCCACCTGTTTATTAAAAAAGTTATTAATAGCAACAAACTACCTTCTACTACGACCTTTTTATCCCTCTGTTTTGTTTATAGCTCTTTCACTTCCGTCTGACCGATGATAAAACGGGATAAAAACTAATCACTCTATTTAATCTTTCTGCATGCGGGTCTAAAAGTTAAGCGACCAACAGAACCTAAAAGCCCATTCATAAAAGTCACTGCAAAAAAAGGATTCCCACGCGTTTTCTTTAATGTAGGCCTAAAGCGAGTTAAAAAAAACCCCATTGAAAAGTTGACATGTTTTCCTCAACTCCACTCGTTCGGCCAAGAAACACGATTCAAGAGATGGGGTGAGTGTTTTTTTGAGATTCACGTGGAGCACGTGGAGACGTCTCGACAGCCGGGGGATGAAATCTATAATTATAAACTTACACTGAAATGTGAGGGCAGGGTGGTGTCGCTGTCTCAAAATGAGCAATTTGTTGGCAAGGCTACTGAAAGTCACTTATTTTAGTGGTCCTGTGTATGCATCCAAAGAGCGGTTTTTAATATAGTGCCAAAAGAGAAAAAAGTTTTTTTATTACCCGGTGAAGATTTTTTGAAAAAAATGTTTTTGTTTGGTCGCTGGCCTGCAGAAGTGCCATGCAACTTTTCGTGGGCATAGGTAAATTTCTCAATGAGCTAGAATTTTTTAATGGGGTCAGACGAAAAGGAACAAGCTATGTTTATAATTCAACACCCTATTAGACACAAAGTGAGTCAGTTAACAGGACGTGACTTTTGATGGACTCCCATCTGATCACGTGATAGAAAAGTGCTGGGGAGTTATCGTGAAGAAAGTCAGGACTCTCAGGCTCAAATCAAGGCGTACACATGCTGAAACAATAAGATAACATAAGGTGAGATAAGATAAGATAACATACGTAAAACATTTATTGTCCAGATCCTGGCACATAAGTTTAGTGTTTCAACCGCAAACACCCATACGTATACACACACACACACACACACACACACACACACACACACACACACACAAACACACACACAAACACACACATGTACACACATGTACACTCACAAGTACACGCACACGGATATATATACACACACACGCACACATTTACGTACACATACATACTCCCACCTATGTACAAATAAATACACGCACACACGTACGCACACTCTTGCACACACTCTAGTGCACGCGCGCGCTCACACCCATACGCATACACTCTCTCGTGCATCCTGCCCTCCACACACATTTGCGCACATCCATAATAATACAACAGTGTTGTTCGTCCTTCGCTTATGAAGCTCGAAGATGACCATGACTTCACAAATTGCTCTGTTAACCTTGACTGAGGGTCCAGAGATTGCTGATTAAGGGGGGGGGGGGTGGTTTATAAACCTATCTCGGTAACTATGGCCTTTTTAGATAACGCCTTATAGCAACGAGGTATAATAGGAAAACACATGTAAAATGTAACTTTATTTTTTTTGTTTAAGTCTTCGGTTGCATTGGTAGCGGCCGCCATATTGAAAATAAACAGCTTTTTGTAAAAGTAAAAAGGATTTTTTTATTTACCATCCATTTGTTACTTTGGTAGATATGCTAAATACACAATTTCATACACTTCGAATCTTGGATATCTTAAATAGGAAAAAAAGTTAGACATGGATAACTGACCTACCCCCTCATGCCTCCGAATTCGATTACATATTCATCCATGTAACTCACTCATGAAAGCATCGATTTTATTTTCCACCTGTATAAAGTTAGGTTATGGTATGAATAACAAGCCATGAAAATTTCATTGAAATTAATTACGTAATAGACAACATGAAAGTTCCAAGACAGAAATTCTGAAAGATGATGATTGTAACACAAAGAATAAGCACTTTTTAGATTTACAAGTGATTGGAGTATTATACTACGTAAAAAGTCCGGAGACCATAAATTGACCAAAAATCGTCAATAAATGTACCCTTCCCCCCTTAAACGTCTCCGGACTCGAAAGATCCGCCCACGTTATGGGCACGGGTAGTTGGCTGTTGGACTTGTGGTGGAGGCAGGTCTAGACTTGCGCACGTTGCGTTTTTGCTTGGTCTCAGCGATGCGCTTGGCTTCTTCTGGTTTGGCTCCCTTCGTTAGATTGCAGCGCCCCAAGTTGAACTATAGTATGCTTGCACTCATAAACAGGCTCACAGTCTCATGCGTAAATGAACTATACTTGCTAAAATTAATAGTGTTAGTCTTTATATGCACGGCATCAACCTTGTCTCAGAACTCGTCCAGACTTGCAAAAGACAGCTTGAATATAATGTTGAGTGTGAAGGGTGTTTGGGGGCCTGGGGGTATTCTTGCAGTCACAATCATCATCATCATCATCATCATCATCATCATCATCATCATCATCATCATCATCATCATCATCATCATCATCATCATCATCATCTGCAGCAGCAACAGCAGCAGCAGCAGCAGCAGCATCGTCATCGTTGTTGTTTAAGAAAAGTATTTTTTTATATTATAATGGTGATATCATTATCTTGAACACCTGCTCCATGTTTCATTGCAGTCTCCAATGAGACCCCTCTTGTGTCGCCCCAAGGCTTCTTCATGTAAAAAGATAATAGTTGAGAAAGGGAAAGATAAAGCTAGGTCTTCCTCACTCCGTCTCCTTTCTCTCTCTCTCTCTCTCTCTCTCTCTCTCTC
>NW_004799092.1:29127-30885 GCF_000002075.1 Aplysia californica | reverse complement strand
TCTCTCTCTCTCTCTCTCTCTCTCTCTCTCTCTCTCTCTCTCTCTCTCTCTTTATATATCAATAGTATCTACATACCAACCTTAACATGCCAGTGCCAAACATAAGCCCTAAACAAAGCACAAGAAATGAAAATCAATGTATACGAAATGAGGTGTCTCCGCAATACTATCAATGTCACCAGGAGAGACTGCATTAGGAACGAGACCATACGCCTACAAACCGGAATACAGTTATGAATTTCATTGAGCGTCAAAGAACAAAATAGTTCGGGCATTTAACCAGAATACCCACACACAACCAGCCGCAAGAGCTTACCACCCCACCCGCAAATCTGACTTCACATCAAAAGGAAGATCAAAAAAGAAAACCTGACTGGATAGGATCAAAAACATCCTGGAACAACATACTACCCGTATCACTCACAAACACCACACACTTAGCACAGGGCCGAAACCTGCACCTTCCCTCTACATCCTAAGGATAACAGAGGACGTAAAATGTAAAAGTTAGGGGGTTTAATAAAACATTCAACGTACATTCATGATGTACTTACTGGCAGGGTGAAGGCGACCAGGCAGAGAGAGGCAACAACAGCAATGTTTTGGAAGTACACATGATATTGAGGAGAAAGCCGACGACTCATCCTTCAAGTGGCTACTGTCAGAATAAACATCAATGTGTATTGCTTTTTCGAGTAGTATGTATCCATATAACTCTTGAGGTCTTGTAATTAAATCCCGGCTTGTGGTTGAACGATGCATCTGATGTGATATGTACATTTTGTCCGTTTTACTTTTTTCATATTGAATTTTAATGAGAGCAGTACATAAATTAATATTTATGTATACCTGCATGTGTTTTTATGGTCCTATTCAGCAAAGAAATATTTCTCGCAAGGACAATAAAGTACATAATGTATGGAAGTTGTTAGGGGAAGGTACAATCCCCTAGCGCTACCCACTGGGGGACTGTGCAGTCCCCTAGCGCTGCTTTGTGCACGGGGAGACCGCAGAGAAACAACCTTTGACTTTGAATTTGGATCAAGGTCCACAAGCCATCATCTGACAGATCTAGATCCTACTGATACATAACTAGATCTGGATCTAAATTTTGATCTAGTTAAGTTAATTAGTATAGTGGGAGAATTTGGATCTAGAGCCAAACACTGTTTATGTAAGGTGAGTTTATCATTTATGTCGACAGGTTTGTTGATCTATGTAGTCCTATTAGTATTAGTAGTACTTATGACTTAGACTGGAGGCCACACTACATGGTAGATCTACTCTTCTTCAATTTAAAAATGTACAGTCTGTGTCTATAACATCTAGGACTAGATTTAGTTTAGATTTATATCTTGTAGTAGGCCTAGTATTAGTATCACCAAAGATTCTCTACTTTTTAGGTCTTGCAATCCTTCTTTGGGGTTTTGTCCCACGCCGTGGTGGGCCCGCTTTTCCGACGTCACTAGGCGACGCGAGGCTGCTTTCATCGCCGACTACTGGGTGTGTGTGTGTTTCTTTGCAGTCCCCCAGTGCATAAAGCAGTGCCTCGGGACTGCATAGTCCCAGAGTGGGTACCCCTAACAATTTCCATAAAGTATTATCTTTTACACCCATAGATGTACACTATAGACACTAGATACAGTACGCCCCTCTCTCGCCTTGCTGCACGATGGCCACATTCGACAGCAGCGTCCGCCATGTTTTTCTGTGTGAAGGAGTTCATTCTATAGCAATGGGCTAGGCATGTTTTCTCCC
>NW_004799092.1:24439-27669 GCF_000002075.1 Aplysia californica | reverse complement strand
CCCCCCCCCTTGAGAGATCCGGCCCACGTCGCCAGTTCGTATAGCTCCCAGCCACACCGCCAAACGGAAGCCAAATTTTGAATGTGTGTTGTTTGCGCGCTTAGCATTCTCCCAGTAGTTTGGCCCATGTTGAAAAAAAGAAGAGAGAAAGTTTGGGTAACCCCTGTTGTACACAACGTCTGAATACAGGCGACGAGAAGAGCTCGACAACACCTAGGGAAAAAGACAATGACAAATCAAAACGGACTAATCACTAGAGATTCAAAGAAAAAGAATAACCGTTAGATAAATAAATCAGTAATCATTAATGTCGTAGCTGCTACCCACTTAATGTCTAGGGAAACAAAACCCAGAAAAAAGTCATATCATAAGAAATAATGCTCACTTCAGTTCTCAAAGCATCTCATTACACAATTTTGTTATTCTTTATGGGAAGGCGGGGTAATTCTACACCCCCACTTACAGCCCTTAGATTAGAACCAACAGAAAACTGTTCGACATTCAACTTTAATCATTTACTTCTGTCTGCCATGTTTTATTTTTCAATTCTGCCTTAATTTCTTGTATGTCTCTCTTTTTATTTTCATTTTGGCATGTGTACTCATGTGGGTGTGGAATTTCCCCGCAATATTAAATTTTTAATTAAGTTGTAAAATGGAAGTATGGAGTTGGTGATCTCATAGAATTCATATTATGTTTTGTTTCCAAAGGATGCGTCCTCTTTCTACATAAAGTGCTTCTATAACACTTGTCTCACAATCCAATTGAAAAGTATGGTGTGGAATTCCCCCATTTTACTATAGTGTGCTACGTAATTGCTCGCCCTTCATCGTCTGACGATGACCAATACTTCAGCAGCAGAGGAGAGTATTTCTCTAGCGAAATAGAAAAGTTAGAGGAGTTAAAAAGGTTGAGATGATTTAATTAATTGTGGCTTTTGCTGTAGCCGATGAGACCAATTCTGGCAGAGTCCAAAATTGCCACATTTTGGGTTTTTAGAAGCTCCACTTTCACTTGCGGATGTGCGCAGCTTGGGGGCTTCTCTCTCGGTTCAAGCATCTCTTTCTTATTAGTGAAGCCTCATACTAATTTAAATATTAGCACGTTTTTTTGGGTCGACCGTGTTGGCCAGTGTTACGTGGTTACTTGCACACGTATTTCCAGTTCCTGTTTCTTTTTTCTTTGTTGTTGTTCAAAACATAAAGGCAAGTGTGGAGAGGTTACCATCTTCCAGAACTATAATCGTGATTATTTTCCCCTTCTAATACTAGTAACTGTTTGTTTTTGTTCTTGTTGCTGTTGCTATGCATGTACATACTGTGCATATGGATGCTTTTGTTCGGGAGGGGGGATGATTGTCTTGTTCTTTCTTCTTATTGTTACTGTTTAAATGCACATGATGATATATTTAAATTATGTAACAAACGAGAACAGCAACAATGTTAAATCAAAATTATATACAAACAGGGTTCTGAGCGGAATGCATGCAACTAGCAACATAAACAAGCAGGAAAGGGTTGGTTGACATCATATACGCAAGTGCCACTTGCGAAGCATGCTCCAAAACTCCAACACAAAAACACGGAAGTCCACGCCACACACTTCGCACCCTTGTTCCAATATTTTATGTTCGTCGAAGATGTTTTTGTTATTTGTTTTGGTCAGAGTTTTGTTGCGCGCGCAGCTGCAGAAGGTCAAACGAGCATCCGGGATACAAGTTGGTTGTTGTCACATTAAGTTAAGCATTTTCAGTTTGTTGAGAATTCATTTTGAATCTTGCCCGGGTGACGTCACAAGCCTACTCTTTTCGTCCAGTGACCCGTCGCTAACTTAGAATTACAAAGTTCTATCTGTCATTTTTGGCCGTTTGGAGTTATTTTCATGAAGTCAGAAACTAAATATTATTCTATCTGCTCTACAAAAATCAGGTACATTCGACAAAGCTTGACCTGTTGTGAAACTCTAAATGTATATAGTATAATGATATATAATTACCCCATTCCTCCCTCTCCTCCCCTTGACCTATACCGATAAATCCGCCGACATAATCCTGAGCTAATGAAAACAGTGACCGCACCATAATACAGTCCGAAACAAACACCATCTCGCTGTACGCCAGTGCCCTCAAGGACAGAAAATCTTCAGGGAATTTCGGAACATACACAGGCACTCGTCGCTAACCCGTGTGACCTTTTAGACCGTTGAAATCTTTCAATTGGCCAGGCGGCGAATCTAACGATGGTGTAAAGACAAAAGAAAAACTGTAGGGCTCTATCATTCCAATCAGCACTACCATTGGGTTATTTATGAGGCGGTGCCTCCAAATTAATCCAACTCCAACACTACCAAGCCAAATGGGTGGAGAGCCTTGAAGACTCCAGGAAACGATCCAAGTTCAAGAACTCCCTGCTTGGTATTGGAACCAGAACCATCCTCTACGTAGTCCAATATAACTTAATGTGTGGGTGTGCGTGTTTGTGTGTGTGTGTGTGTGTGTGTGTGTGTGTGTGTGTGTGTGTGTGTGTGTGTGTGTGTATTTTACTCTTTTGTAACACCTCTAATCTTCGGCACTTATATGACCTTATTGTACCTTGTTGTGTTGCAAGTGCCGCAAAACTCTTACTAAAACTAATCTAAAAGAACAGACTTAGGTTCCAATCCAGGGTGAGGAGAAGTTTTGTCGAGTATCCCGGTCTGTCTGCTGGGATGTTGTATCCACTCAGCCCGGGTCTGTCTGCTGGGATGTTGTATCCCTCTCAACCCGGGTCTGTCTGCTGGGATTGTGAATCCCTCTCAGCCCGGGTCTGTCTGCTGGGATGTTGTATCCCTCTCAGTCCGGGTCTGTCTGCTGGGATGTTGTACCCCTCTCAGTCCGGGTCTGTCTGCTGGGATGTTGTATCCCTCTCAGCTCGGTTTGGCTCTGACAGAATTAGACCTTTGGGGAAAATCTGCTCCCATCGAATCAGCGAAACTATGCTATGTCTACCCAGGGAAGACTATCTATAGTGCGGTCAAAAAGTTGTTGCGCAACTTTTTGTCAAATATCTCCTCAACTAATGAACATAAACTCCCCAGCTTTTGCACAGTGACTTGTATCAGTTTGTCTTAACAGATCAATATTTTTGTAATCACCTGTTAGCTCTATTCCAGAAAATTCATCAATAAATACGCCCAAAAAATCCCAAAGAGTGTTTTCTACAGTTTTAAAAGGTTAACTGCTATGACAATAT
>NW_004799092.1:20622-22456 GCF_000002075.1 Aplysia californica | reverse complement strand
CCCCTTCCCCCCTCTCCTCACAAATAATCCATCCTGCTCTTCACATAATTTTTCCCTTATCATTAACACATCCTGTTTTCTTCGTACTTCATTTAATATTTTCCCTCTCTCAACACGGGTTGTTTGTTTTTAAGTTGAGGGGAGGGGGGGGGGGTTGATACAGAGCGCTCTAACTTGTTGATGAGTGACTATGCTATGCATAATGTTACACGCACTTAAGCTCGTGACAGTGTTGAGTCAATGAAGGAAGGAACTTCACACTGCAAGAATCGTAGGAGTCAAATGAATGACAAACAAGTCATGCTTATAGTTTATTTTAGAAGAATATAATGTCAGCAAGTTCTTCAAATTTTGTCCCAAGAACAGAAACCAATTTTCTCTTTTCAAGAGAGAGAAACCACTATTTCAATTTTTTGACAACTTGTTCCTAATTTTATGTGCCTTTTCTTGCTTTTTCGTTATTTTAGAATTTGAATTTTGACCAAATATTTTACGAGTATATGCAACCTGTAATATAAATTAAGCAATGAAAAGAATACAAATTTTGGGATTAGTACGTGTGAACAAGCGGTCAGCGATAATTATATTATTATGTGACAACTGTACGAGAAAAACAATTTTCAAAGTGCTAAAACCGACTGGAAGGACTAAAAAATTACAGGGCGTCTGCTCGTCTCTGTAGCGCTGGCTAAGTTCAAACCTACGCTACCCTAGAATGAAAAGTCCTGCCTGCTCAGTGCCTATTTTGGAAAAATTTGACGTCGACAGTTTGGAATTTCACAACATGGTCAAACTTTTTCGAAACCAATTCTTTGAATATCTTGATAACGACTTCGTATAATCTTACGATTTTGACAGAGCAGATAGAACATTTTACCTCGTGGTTTTAGTCACTCAAAATGGCCATAAATGCCAGATAGAACTTTGTAATTCTAAGGTAGCGACTTGTCGAATGGACGACTGTTCAGCAATGTGCAGTATGATCACCACTTACATCTACACCAGGAAAAGACAAGCGTGTCCTTGATGCGGCCAGATTTATTTAGCGTTGTGGAATAATTTCACGGGCCAAAGCAGGAAAACATTGGGAGAAATTCATGTACATAAATAATAATAATAATATATAGCATTTTTACTGCGCATTTCCATTTTCTAAAGAAGATTATCAGTGCACATTACATTGAAAGACCTCAAATCTTGAAAATTAATGGACATGTGTACGTAAAATACAGTTTTATGATATATGAACATATAAAAATCTCTATGTGAAAAACAGTCCCGCAGTGAGCTTGGCAATGCGTTCACTAAAAATATACAAGGCAATAAAAATGCAGGCTGAACAAACAAACAAACAAGAAAAAAACCAACAAAACCTCGGCCTTGTGACTCATAAACAAGCCTTGTGATTGGCTGTTCACAGTCAGTAGTTCACCTCATGTCCTTGAAATACACTGGTTGGCCTGGAATGAATCGAATTGATCAAATTGGAAGTGTGCACTGGATATAATGCAGAGCCCACACAGCCATTGAATTTATTTGAGTGAGTTGGTGCCAGCCAGATTTCTATTCTCCAAGAATGGGTATTAAGCTACCGTACTGTTTTGGTCTGATTTGACTATATTCAATTATGACCTTCAAAATTAACAGTTTTTTTTTAAAGGTCTGTAAACGAATTCGGTTGGATCGTTCCAAAATGGCAGCTTTTACTCCAACATGGAGGAAAATCTGGCTGGCGCCGACTTAGTTCGACCAATGATAGTACATAACAAGATGGGCCACTTCTCTCTTTGAGCCAATTAAAAAAGTGTCCTCCAAATTTGGTGGCGCCCTCTTC
>NW_004799092.1:13490-16754 GCF_000002075.1 Aplysia californica | reverse complement strand
TTCTTCTTCTTCTTCTTCTTCTTCTTCTTCTTCTTCTTCTTCTTCTTCTTCTTCTTCTTCTTCTTCTTCTTCTTCTTCTTCTTCTCCTCCCCATCATCATCTTCATTATCACTATCATATTACTATTAATATTACTTTGACAGGAAGGATTGATGCCCACATCTTTGATCATCGAAATTGTGTCGATGGCGCCGTAAAAGCACCTACGTGTTTATTTTGAGCTTGCGACGTTTTTTCCTTGAATTTCTCTTCTAGTTGGCTCTTTGCCGGACATGCTGCAGGCCAGATCTGACTGCAACACCGTGGTTATCGCCCTTGAGGCAGAGCGGTACCTGGATGCTTCTGGAGCTTTCCACGTAAGCCTGAACTGACACAGATTCTCATCATTTCCCTCTCTTTTCCCTCACCAACACCACCGCCACACCCCAACACGTAGAACTTAGCAGGTCTAGAGCACAGCCCCCCTCCCGTCTCTCTCTCTCTCTCTCTCTCTCTCTCTCTCTCTCTCTCTCTCTCTCTCTCTCTCTCTCTCTCTCTCTCTCTCTCTCTTTCTCATCATATCGGATCAATGAAGAACAGCAGAAACAGTCCAGTCTCCCTCTTCCCTTATTATTATAGCCCCTCTACAAAACAAAAACAAAAACCCAACAAAAAAGCGAACAAACAACAACATAAAAAACAATCACAAAACAAAAACAGAAAGAAAAAACAAACAAACAAACAACAACAACAACATTCATTGTAGGACCAATATGGAACGGGATGGTCCTGACAGGCAGAATCTAATTGTGCCTCCTAAAATTATTGAATTATTGTGTCGATGAGGACGCCCTCCCATTCTGCCCTTCCCTCTTCCCCATCTGGATCCAAAAGGAGCAAGTCTAAGAGTTAATTTTTCTTCTTTTTCTCTCCCCCTCCCATCCTCTCCCCTCCTCTCCCCTCCTCCCCCTCCTCCCTCTCCCCTCCTCTCTCTCCCCTCCTCCAGGACCCAGAAGGAGCAGTTGTGACGGTCAAGTTTCCCGACGGTCCGCGCGGCTCGGCACAACCTGTGGTCACCACACTGGACTTCCGGAAATATAATCAACGCTTGTGAGTTCGCTGGCCCAAGGTGTAACCATTCTCGCATTCTCGTTCTTTCTTTCTTTTTCTATCTATCTATCTATCTATCTATCTATCTATCTATCTATCTATCTATCTATCTATCTATTTTATTTCTCAGTCTGTCTGTCTGTCTGTCTGTCTGTCTGTCTGTCTCTCTCTTTTCTCTCTCTCTTCTCTCTCTCTCTCTCTCTCTCACTCTCTCTCTCTCTCTCTCTTTCTCCTTCCATCACCAAATTGTAACTCGTTAAGGACGGAGTGGGCACTTGATAACAACAGCAACAACAATCCAACAACAACAACAACAACAATAATAATAAAAAAAAATAAATAAATAAATAATAATAATAATAATAGTAATAATGACGATGATGATGATGATGATGATGATGCTGATGATGATATTTGCATAGTTTATTTAGTGTGTGCATGTTTGTGCCTGCTTTTACAAGTCAAACAATCTCGAAAACTATGTTTAAGTATTTTTGAAGATTTCTTTAAAAAGTAGCCTACCCCCTCCAAAACCCCCCCCCCAAAAAAAACCAACAAACAGAGCGTCTTTAAAAGGTTTGTCGAGTGGCCGGAATGTGCACTTTCGTTAAGTTGACTATAATTATTATGTAATTTTTAAATTATGTTTCCAATGTATGGGTACAAGCACTATGACGTCACAGAATAACGCATTGAAGTCGCACCAAGGACCATAAAACATAACTATACCATAACCTTAGATCTCGCAGTCTGGATATTCGAACACTTGAAGTGAAGACACAAGTTTTGGAGTACAAAAAGAAGCACAACTTCGTAAATTAATGTAGATTTTCCCATTTTTCAATTAATGTTTTCTATTTCCCACACCACCACCACCACCACCACCAACAACAACAGCGACATGCTGGAGCCCAGTGGCGTCAGGTTCGTCTACCGCGACAACAACAACAGCTTCAGCAACGATGTCGAGCCCGAGTTCGTGACACTCGATGAAAAATCCGAAAAGGCCTACGTATGTTTACAGGTGAGAGTTGTTCTTTAAACAAACTTAGATGTCTCTAAGTGGTCCAATTGTGTCAATGGGGGCTTTAAAACACCTACTTTAAAAATAACAATACTTTCAAAAAAGTGCACATCTTCAGAAACAGAACTCAGCAGACACAGACACCCCCAAACAAACATAAAAACGAACAAATAGACAAACAATCAAACAAACAAGCAACATAAAATCCCCCAAACCAAACCCCCAAAACCTCATAATGACATGAAAGACAGGACAACGCTGGACAATGTTTGTTTTTTTATTGTAGATGTTTTTACGCCCCATCGACACAATGGGTATAATTTAGGAGGCAGGCTTCCGACCCTGCTTGTCAGGGCCAATCCCGGCTTGAGGGTTACAACATCCCAGCAATAAGACTGAGATAGTTCATGAAAATGGTCCCCACTCGGAAGTCGAACTCGAGTCTTCTGTGTGTGACAGCGAAGCGCCTAACAGAAACAGACGCTTGTAAAGGTTACAGAAATACAAAAGGGGGAAAGGGGGGGGGGGCAAAGAACAAACAGTAAGGAAAAGTTACAGAACTGTCATGGTTTGCGGAGGTCTCGTTGGAATGAAACAAAAAGCCCATAGGTAAGAATCAGTAATCAAACATCTATCGTCTTTTCCTCTTCTACTTTTTGTAACTTTCTCACTAAAAACACCTCTAATTTTTTTCACACCTATGAATGTGACCTATTTGAGTTGAACAACTTTTAAAAAAAATAAATAATTAAGTAATTAATTAATAAACGCATAAACAAAACAAAACAGCAGCAAAAAACATAAGAAAACAAAACAACAACAAAAAAGCGACACACACACACACACACACACACACACACACACACACACACATGCACACACACACACGCACACGCACCTCATTCTCTAACAGGCCTAACTGCGTCCATAAACATTCCCGAAATTGTCAACAATAGCCCATTACAATAATGAAACTGGCCCGAGCCACTTCCACAAACCGCAAATTATTCCAACACGCCATTCCCAAATCAGTTCCCATTTGTCGATTACGCACCTGCCGTCCAGCGCACGCGCGCGCGCGCACACACGCACACACACGCACACACACATTCACACACTCACCCACACGCAGGCCCACACACACACACACA
>NW_004799092.1:11484-13390 GCF_000002075.1 Aplysia californica | reverse complement strand
CTTTTAAAAAAAATAAATAATTAAGTAATTAATTAATAAACGCATAAACAAATAGATAAAGAAATACATTTAAAAAAATAAATAAGTAAATGAATGAATAAATGAGTAAATGAGTAAATATTAGACAGCTGTTATTGTATATTTCAGGAGAACAACGCGATCGCCGTGGTGGATCTTAAGTCAGAGAACATCGAACATGTGTACGGTCTGGGGTTCAAACACTGGGGCCATTTCGACGCTAGCAACAAGGACGAAGGTTTCTCTTTGACTTTTGTTTTCACATTTTTGTGGGGTTCTTTTGTGTGACTGTGTGACACACACACACACACACACACAAACACACACACACACACATACACACACACACACACACACACACACATACACACACACACACACACATGCAAACGCAAGCACACACACGCACACACAAACACACACATAATACATAATAATACAGAGACATACAAACTCATATTATGCTACACACACATACAAATACACACACACACACAATCCAATAAAGCGATAGTTTGTAACTATAAAACCTTGATAGACTCACCGATAGATGTTTTTACGGACTTGCGCATTTTCCAACAAAATTCAACACAATTTGATGGCACGGTGTAGTGGAAGTGTCATACGCCATTAAGTGCCCTCGACTCGCAAATGTTAAATGAACAGGCTGTGCGCCCCCTCTGACATTATTCTGGTTCACCGTGGAGGCACTATTTGGCACCAAATGAATAGCAAGGAGTGCAAGGTTGTCTCTGGTGTGGTTTGCTCTTTCAGTCCTATCAAATATCTATCGTTCTTATCTATCCTCCTTTTTATGTTTGTTACTTTTTTGTAACACCCCTAAACTCTTGCAATTGTTGATCTTATTGTGTTGCAAGAGATATAAAACTCTTACTACAAAACAAGCAAATAGCAAACCGACTACTGCCCCCCCCCACCCCCCCAGTAAAAGAACAATCCAGAAACAAAAAAACAAAAAAACTAACACAAAAAACAACACCACCCCCCCCCCCAAAAAAAGAAAGCGAGAAAAACCCTCACCAAACAAAAAAGACAAACAAACAAACAAATAAACCCTAAACAAAATAAAATAATTTCTGAAAAAAAAGAGATAACCTTTATTTCCCCACCAGGTATCCAGATCTCCTACTGGCCTATCCGGGCCTGGTACCTGCCGGACGCCATCCTGTTCTACACCTTCCAGGGGAGACGACTCATCTTCTCCGCCAACGAGGGCGACGCGAAGCAGTACTCGGACTTCGACGAGATAGAGCGTGGCAAGAAGTTGAAGAGTAAGACACATCTTCAATGCCTTTCACCTCTGGGAGGGTATAGGCCACATACAAGCTCCTTCCATTTATCTCTGTCCTGGGCAATCCTTCCAAGCTCGTTCCAAGTGAGCTTCATCTCTCTCATGTCCCTTTCCACACATCTCCTTGTTTCCCGTGACCTACCCTTGCCTCGTGCTCCCTTTGGGTTCCACTGCAGGAACTGTCTTGTGATGTTTTAGCTAGGCTTTCTGAAGGTGTGTCCCATCCATCGCCACTTTCTTAGTCCTATTTCTACTTCTACATACATAAACACACACATGCACACACTTGCCTGCACACACACAAACAGAAATACAACACATGAACAGAGAAAATACACACTCTTATACACACAATAATACACATACAGAAACATACTCACACATATGTCCTACAGATATGTCCCTGACCCAGTTTCTGTCCTGTGTCCTCAGACGTCAGCTCCACCGTGCCAAAGTTTGTCCGGGCCTCACTCCAGGACGACGCCCTTCTTGGTGAGATCTCCATCTGTCTGTCTGTCTACCTGTCTGTCTGTCTGTCTGTCTGTCTGTCTGTCTGTCTGTCTGTCTGTCTGTCTG
>NW_004799092.1:6730-9359 GCF_000002075.1 Aplysia californica | reverse complement strand
CCCCCCTCCGACACACACACACATACACACAAACACACACCCACACACCCACACATACACTAACACAATAAACAAACCACAAATCCCTCACCTCCCCCCCACTGACCATGTCCAGTCTGGTGTGTCCAGTGTGTGGGACGCTGACCAGGGCATGACCCAGATCTACGACAGTGGCAGTCACATAGAGGAGAGCACCGCCCTGCACTGCCCGCATCTCTTCAACATGGACGGCAACGACGAACAGCCGGACTCACGCTCTGACGATAAGGTGACACAACAACGTAATCAACAACCGCTCTTAACGAAAACAAACAATACAATGAAAGAGCGCATGAATCAATTTCGTACGAAAAGTGGATATAGCCCCTTCTTGCGTCCAGCCGTCAAATAATTGCATTTATATAATTGTATAGTAAGTATTGACGCTTCACAGCATGCACTATGTGCTTAATTGTGTTTTTACGCCCCCACTGACACAATTAAGGTCAAATCGCCCACCTACATAATAACAAAGATCGTACATAACAAGATAGTTCATCCCTCTCTTTGAGCCAATTAAAAGAGTGTCCTCAAAATTCGGTGACGCCATCTTCGAAGAAGTGCGGACTTTGCCATTAGAGATACCGTACGCTACTTGTGTGAAAAAACGATAAAAGTGAAAGTAACAAACTGTGCTATTCCTATTGTTCTTCTGGGGAAACGAAAGAGAGTTTCAAAACAAAGGCTGCAGCGCAGTCTGAATAAATGCGCGGACTTCTGCCAACACTTTTTGGTTGAGTGGACTATCTTGTTATGTATAATCTTTGATAATAATAATATGTATTTCCAAGCGGTGCATTTAAAAAGGCCCGTCACCAGCTGGGTGATCCTCACCACCCACCAACATTACCCAAATCAACCACAAGTGGGCAGTAACGCCATAGTTGGCAAGCGCAATACAGCATCAACAGTTTACTGGCCACACCAAACTACCTAATAGTCAACAATCTAGCTTTTTTCGGGGGATTCAAAAGTCGACCTTTAAACATCGTTCAACGTGACGACAAATATTTCTGATTTATGATACAAAAATATATATAGCTTTATGGTGCTATGGTGTAGTCTGCTCCTTCTTTCCTGTCAAACATACATCTGTCGTCCTTATCTCTTCTTAATTGTTTTTGTATATTACTCCCTTGCAACAATAATTACTGATGTTCGACCCTTACTGATTTAGCATCTATAACATCTATCTGAGTTTAAGTATGAAGAAGTACATCGATCAAATAACGGTCATTAAGTGCAGGGAAGAGGCGAGACAAACAGACAGAAACAACTGAGAGAAAGAAAAAAAGTAAGACATTTCGGTGGTACCTTCCACCCCCCCCCCCCCCCCCGATCTATTTATGAGTTTCCCCTTCTCAACTCTTGATCCCATAGAGTTTTGAAAACTGTCTGTGTTTTCCCCCAGGGGCCCGAAACAGAGTCCTTGGCCTTGGCAGAGGTCAGAGGTCGCCTGTATGTGTTTGTGGGGAACGAGCGACCAGGAACCATCAGCGTTTACAGGTACTGGGAAGTGGGGGAAGGGGGTGAGGGGAGGGTGAGGTGGTCTGAGGGAGTGAGAGTAGTAGAAGGGGAGATGATAGTATGGGAAGGGAGAGGAGGGGATAGGTATAGGGTAATACGGGAGGGGATAGTGGGGTAGGAAGGGAAGGGGAGGGGTGCAGGGTGGGGGATTGGGGTACAGGAGAGGGCAAGGAATAAAAGTGGGTAAGGGTAAGGTTGAGAAATTTTTACTCAACTCGGACGGGACAAGTATGGTGTTTTTCTCGGTGGTGGGAGGGTACACAAAGACACACAAAGACACATACATACAGTGGCGGTGGGTTGATCCAAATTTGGGTGGAGCTTAGGTTGCTTCTACTTTTTTATCACCAAATGGCAAGCAATAAGAACAAAACAGTGATATTTTTTTTAATACTCATTACGAGCCACGGCATTTTAAGAAGCAGTCAAACGAGGCAAGTCACCTTTGTCTTCCATCTCTTTGTTTAAATTCTTCTGGATGGTGGAGACGAAGCCGTCCCTGGCACCTCCAAATTTCTCTAATTAACTTTTATGTAATAAAAAAGTTGCCTTAAAAGTGGTTTAATGTAATTAATAACTGTTAAATCTCAGCGGCACACACACAAACAAGCACACAAAGCACAACCGTCTAAGAGCTGGATTAGGCCGTGTAGTCGCGGAAAGTACAGCACACAACAAAGGTCCAATGAACGCATAGGTAACTGTGTCACTGGGGGAAAGTGTGTCATAAACTTGCACCTCATTGTCAGGGCTAGGAAAACGTGAGCCCTCTGTGTAGTGTTATTTTTTCAAGTCTTCTACCTTTTTACAAGAGGGGTTTCATCATGGAGGGGCCCCTGGGAACGGGCTCGTCTTTTGGCTGTTAGGTTGCTACAGTTGTAAGCGGTGGTAACAGAGATTGGATAAACGAGAATGCCGCCAAGTTGATCGCCCTGTGTTCATTGCGTGCGATCATAACGGTTTCAACTGCTTATTTGTTATTTACATTTGCTTTGGGATAGAGTTGGGGGGTAGGGGTGGGTGGGGTGGGGGGCTCAAGCCCGTGAGCCCTTCACTATGCATC
>NW_004799092.1:4656-5649 GCF_000002075.1 Aplysia californica | reverse complement strand
AGTAGTAGTAGTAGTAGTAGTAGTAGTAGTAGTAGTAGTAGTAGTAGTAGTAGCAATAATCACACCAATAGCAGCAGCAGTAGTAGCAGCTGAAGTAATCATTACCATTAGTATTTATCATCACTGATGTAGTTGCGGTCACGAGGACTATGCCGATGGTTCCTCAGGTACCTCTCAGAAGAAGAGAGTCCCGCGCCCTACCCTGTTCTGCTGGTGGCTGGGACCGTTTCTGGAACTGTGAGCATCGTGCGCGTCAACATCACAGGTAGGTCACTATCATAAAGTTGTCGTCATCACAGGTAGCCTCTGTCACAATCCTAGATTTACTTCAATCACAAGTTTGTCACCATTATAAAATAGGTAAGTCATAATCACAGGTATGTCACCTTTAAAGAACAGATATGTCACTTTTATTAAACAGTTAAATAACTATTACAGGTAGATGTATATTGTCATTACAGATATTTTACCATCAAAGGTATGTCACCCTTTTAAAACAGGTAAGTCACCGCCACATGTCACAGAACATATATGTGATCATTAAATAAGTTGTGTTACCATGACAGGTATTCATCATTGAAGATAAGTCACCATCACAGGTATGTCACCATTATAGAACAGGTATGTCACCCTTATAGAACAAGTATGTCACCGTCACCTGTATGTTGCCATCTTCATACACACATACAATATACACACATACATACCATATATTATACATATATATGATACACACAAACAGTGATATGTACCTGCATACTAATATACAACCACACAAAAACAAACTGGCAGGCAGGTAGTACTACATGTATTTTTAACCTTTTGACCCCAGGGTTTCCTGTACATAGAAAACAATTTAATTATTATTTCCTCAGACGAACCCGGGGATGGCGACCCTAAGCCACCCAACAATGGAAACACATACGGTTAGACCTGTTTCTCTCTCTCTCTCTCTCTCTCTCTCTCTCTCTCTCTCTCTCTCTCTCTCTCTCC
>NW_004799092.1:2644-4118 GCF_000002075.1 Aplysia californica | reverse complement strand
TCTCTCTCTCTCTCTCTAGGCTAGCCTCGAAACTAGATCAATGATTTATGTCTATCTAGATCCGGACCAAGGCCATAGATCTAGAAGAACCTAGGTCTACCCTGAGCCAAGAGGGCGTTGAAACTTTCCGAAATCACAGAAGAGTTCCCCTACCGGGTCTGTATACTTTGTGACTTTATTCCCGGTTACCGGGTCTGTATACACTCCCTTTATATAAACGCTCACAGAAAGGCAAAGAGGTAGCACTACATGTATTTATAACCCTTTTGACCGCAGGGTTTCCTGTACAGAGAAAACAAATTCAATTATTATTTCCTCAGATGAACCTGGGGATAGCGACCCTAAGCCACCCAGCAATGGAAACACATACGGTGAGTCCTGTTTCTCTCTCTCTCTCTCTCTCTCTCTCTCTCTCTCTCTCTCTCTCTCTCTCTCTCTCTCTCTCTCTCTGTGTCTCTGTGAGTGTGTATGTTTGTCAGGGGCTGCTGGTTGGGCTAAAAAGTGAACGTGCACAATGAAGCTGTAGCAGGCTGAAGATATTCAAGGGCATTGTAAATGGGATGGTAAGATTTTTTGGTTGGTGAAGGAGGAACTTATGCTTTTATTAAAATATTTTCATTCTTTTTACTCGTCGCTTTGATTTCTAGAACTAAATCTGTTTGTTAACTAAACATCAATTTCTTCATCCTGCATTGGAAGTGAACACTCAATTAATAACTTTCACCACTCCACTATTGAGGGCACAACTGATAGGACGGTGACTTAAGTAGGCCATGTTCAACTCCCTCAGGTACACGGCCAGAGAGTCACTTAAAATAGCGGAAAGACAATGAACCAATCACAATCCACTTCAGCACTCCACTGGATTGCTCAGGGAATCACATAATTTTGGCATATGATAGTGTACATTCTATCGCGTTTATTTTTAGACTGCCTACTGCGGGTTATGTTTTTAGGGTGCACATTTGAGATGTGTCGTTTTTATTAATATTAATGGACCGCTAAACTTGCTACGAGTGTCGTCATCGCTTGGGTTATCCCAAAGAGCGATTTATAGGTCAGGTTGCCGCTGTTGAATATCCTACTATGTTTAGTTAAAGTGCGTGGACTTTGGCATGGCACATTAGATATTTTACGGCGCCATAGACTCAAAAATGGCAGTTAAGGCGCCAGCTTTGATATAATATTTGGCTTGTATTTATTTCTGGCTTCTTTTATTTCCGGCCTGTTGGTTCTTTTCGTAATAGAACATTAGAGACATTTGGGAGGGCACAGCACGACTGTGCTCTATGGACGAATCGCTCCTGATGTTTGTGTATGTGAGTGTTTGTGCATAGATCTATGTATATGTGTATATATGTGTGTATGTATGCGAGTGCGGGTGTGAGTGAGTGTGTGTGTGTGTGTGTGTGTATGTGTGTGTGTGTGTGTGTGTGTGTGTGTGTGTGTGTGTGTGTGTGCGAGTGTGTGTGTG
>NW_004799092.1:0-2412 GCF_000002075.1 Aplysia californica | reverse complement strand
ATATGTGTACGCTTATGTCTATGCATGGGTGTTTGTGTGTGTATGTGTGTGTGTGTGTGTGTGTGTGTGTGTGTGTATGTGTGTGTGTGCGAGTGTGTGTGTGTGTACGTGTGTGTATGTGCATGTATGTGTGTGTGTGTGTTTGTGTGTGTGTGTGTGTGTGTGTGTGTGTTCGAGTGCATTTGAGCATTGTATGCACAGTGACCTTTAACCTAACAAGGTCTGTGTAACCCTCACCTCTCACCCATCCCCGACCCCCCGTTCCCACATCTACTTTTTGTGTCCTCAGCTGTGAGTGTGTGGGTTCTTGCTGCATCTCTCTTGGTCACGTGGTTCAAGACAAGGGAAATAACCGCTTAAGCTGGACACAGGCATAGGGCGATCTAATAATCTTGGCGCAGGTGTAGGGCGATCTAGAGAAAGGAGCTGGTTGTCCGGACGAATAGTGCTGAACTCGCACGCATGTAACAGATACATTGAACACATACAAACACACACACACATATACACACATACACATATTAACATAGACACACGTTAACACACACACAGACACCCAAATACTCTCACACACACATTCACGCGCGCTCACACACACACACACACACACACACACACACACACACACACACACACACACAAGGAACGCACACCTGTTCCCCACCTTTCCTTTCCTATGTCGATCTACAATTTCTACCCTTCCTCTGTCTTTATCGTATAGCTCGCCCACTTCATGGGCCGTTGAGGTTCAAATCTGTATTTGTTGGTTCCTTTGGAAAATTGCCCAACTGAATCGCTATCATTGGAAAACTAAAAATAAAATCTATGGTACCGTATAGGAAATGTAAGGAATTTTTCTTGAGTCTCACGCAATATTACTGACGAATACATACGTTTTGGATACCACTAAATATTCCGTAGTAAACTAGTGACAGTATAAGTTATGGACGTGACTAAATGACCTAATATACTAGTGATTACATACATTCCAGGAGGCACTAGCCTAAATACGATGAAATATACTGATGATGACATAAGTTCTGGTTGTCACTAAATATGACGTAATATAAAATATTGGCGATTTCAAAGTTGTGCGTGTCACTAGATATGATGTAATACAATGGTGATTACATACATACCGGGTGTCACTGTATGCCACGCTGTAAACGTAATATGCTGATGGTGACATTAGCTCTCTTTGTCCCTGAACTAGATGTTACAGACTGATAGTGACATTAACTTGGGTTGATATCCTGAGGAATATTAAAATGCAAATACCTGTGTGGAAACTTTGACTATTATTGTCGTCATAATTGCATAATT
The DNA here is from genome assembly GCF_000002075.1 of Aplysia californica. Classification (NCBI taxonomy): domain Eukaryota; kingdom Metazoa; phylum Mollusca; class Gastropoda; order Aplysiida; family Aplysiidae; genus Aplysia; species Aplysia californica. The sequence goes on along the minus strand of NW_004799092.1, from coordinate 1,089 downwards.
TACTGGCTGTGGGAAAGCTGCAAATGCCAGATATATATATATATATTTATACATATTATACATACAAATATTAATTAAGACTTCGACGTGCCTTTACTTATTTACTTATTAAAAAAAAATCTTTTCTGTCCTGTTGTGTCTCCAAGTGTCGAAGGTAGGTGCAAATTGTTGGACGTGGGTCGGCTGTATTGCTAATTGGATAGTCATGTTGTTCCATTGGATTGGAGGGTTTCTGTGACTCTGTGGATCCATCTTTTTCTCTTGGTCTGTCTTTTGCCTTAAAGAAATCGAATCTCATGTTGTGGACCTTTGATACTGGCTGTTGTGACCCCATTCTCATAAAGTGTTCAAATAACCTTATTTGTAGCCTGTTGTCTTTTTGTATATTTCCTGCTGGATTCAACGCTCACTTGTTGTCAGTCTGATGTCTTCGTGTCCTTGTCTGTCTCTTCTTGTGGTGTTTAGCGTCTTTCTTCTTTAATTTCGCATACTGTTATTTTACTTTGCTGCGCTTTGTTGAGGGTCCAGGTTTTGCACTGGTAGCAGAGGGGGCATGACAATAGTTCTGATGAGTGGTTTATTTGTATGCACTGGGATGTGCGAGAGAACAATATGTGTGATTCAGGTTGGGCGTCAGTACTTTTCCGTGTGTGTATATGGCATCGGTGACCTAATGATTAGGCTCTCGGACTCGCAATCGTTAGGTCGTGGGTTCGAATGTCGCCAGGGGCTCGACGTTGTGTCCTTGGTAAAAGCACGCACTCTATTCGCGTTTGCCTCACTACACCCAGATGGGAATGGGTACCAAGCTATAGTCAGAAAAAATGATCTTGTCAATTTGTCAGTTTTTGAGTTCGTGCAATCCGTAGCTTGCACTGTATGCTTCCCGGGAAGCCGAGATTATATCTGAGTGTTCTAGGGTCTGCGGGCGGTAAATAATAGTTGTTAAGCGCATAGAGCATACTGCATAGTGTGAACATGCATTGTATAAATGCGATTATCATCATTTTTATGATGTGTGTTTGTGAGTATGTATGTGTGTGTGTGTGTATATGTGTGAGTGTGTGTGTGTGTGTGTGTGAGAGAGAG
>NW_004799091.1:32243-33562 GCF_000002075.1 Aplysia californica | reverse complement strand
ACCCCCACACTCACACAAAAACGACCCCACACACAGAAAAACGACCCCCCACACACAACAACTAAGCTGGGCATGCGGCATGTGATCTCCCGTCTTCCACTGCCCCAAACTTCCTGAGCTTTGTCGAGGGCACACTACACCAACCAACCAACCACTGCTCGGCGAGAGGTCCACAGCAACACACAGGTCACTACCTCAGTAAACTCTCTGGTATTACCAAAGATACTATGCCCTACCGTAGGCAAAACTATTTTTGGTATTACAAAGTTCTATCTGACATTTTTGGGCCGTTTTTGAGTTACTAAGACCATGAGGTCAGAAACCAAATGTTCTATCTGCTCTATCAAAATCGTACGGTTATTCGGAGCGGTTATCAAGATACTCAAAAAACTGCATTCGAAAAAGCATTAACTTACACGGTGCAAAATATGCTGCGACACATCCTTTGGTCTGCTGATTGGAAATATGTGTCCGTTAAGGACTAAGAAGAGTAAAACTAGTTTGTTTGTTTGTAGGTTTGTTTGTTTGCTTGTTTGTTTGTTTTTGTTTATTTGTCTGTTTACTTGTTTGTGTTTATTTGTCTGTTTGTTTGTATGTTTGTGTATTTGTCTATTTGAGTAAAGAGAAGCGCTCTTCGCTGTTGTACGCTAAAGACGTATCACCCAGTTATATAATACTAATCATCATCATCATCATCATCATCATCATCATCATCCAGTGCCAGATCTGCGACAGACATCGGCGATCATGATTCTCCATTCATTCCTTTGCTCGGACGCTCTCAAAAAAGCAACTTTTCCCTGATCTTTCCCTGTTACCCATTTGTTTAGGTTCCCTAAGTAGGTTGCTCTGAGCCTACCCCTGCCTCGTTTGCCCTCAATGTTGCCAGTGACAGCTAGATGTTCCAGACCCTTATGTCTTATACTTATATATAAACGTAGTATTTCTTTTCATTTTCTTTTCTTCTTTTTTTCTCTCATTCTTAGGTTAATTGTTGGTTGCTAGTACCCTGGATAGTTTTGAGTGACACGCGCTGTGCTGCTGACTGCTGGAGACATGACAGCTGAGTGACACGTTACAAGCCGTGACGGTTTCGCGTTACAAGCGTTACTTGTTGCTGTGACGCTGTTACCTGATGAGAAGTAAAGGTCATCTGTGGCTCTGAGTGTGAGGTCAGCCGACAGGCCGGGGGAGGGAGAGGGGGGGATGAGTGACTCATACAGATTATGTCAATAGGTGACCGTTCTGATCGTTTCGGGTCTCGCAACCGTAAGGACGTGGGTTCGAATCCCATCAGGGGCCCGACATTGTGCGCGCAC
>NW_004799091.1:27202-28602 GCF_000002075.1 Aplysia californica | reverse complement strand
TTCTTCTTCTTCTTCTTCTTCTTCTTCTTTTTCTTCTTCTTCTTCTTCTTCTTCTTCTTCTTCTTCTTCTTGCACAGATTCAACACCAATTACAACTTTTTAACGACCACATCAATCGCTATGCTGCATCCATACACAAAACGTAACTTATTTATTCTGTTTTTTTCTCGGAGCTTTTTTTGCTTTGTTTTGTTTTATTTCGCTTTTGACCTTTTTTTTTTTTTGCTCTTTGTACGAAGATAAAGAAATCAGTCGAGGAGATAAAAATGTGTTGTTGTTGTTGTTGTTGTTGTTGTTGTTGTCGTTGCTGTTGCTGTTCTTTTTCTTCTTCTTTTGGAACAAGATCTTTCTGGTCCGGGGAGATGAATCAGGATGGACAGTGGTCACTCTCCCAAACACACACTACAAGCGAACTCCTGGTGAAGAAAAATGTAAGAAGAAATTGTTTAGTATAAACATTTAACTATCTAGAAATATTTAATTAACAATTCACAAACATTTAACAATTCATTGACGGTAAATTAAGAAATCATAAATATTAATTAACAATCCGTAAACAGTAACCCTATCCGTACGTCGTGTTTTACTATTGTATCCATACGACGTGGGGAACTCTGTGCCATCTCTTTCCAAAGAACATAAAGAGGAAATTTACTCGTTAATCCGATCCGTACGCTTTGCATAGCACTCTATCAAAATGATTTTTGAGAAATACTGAAAGTTTCAAAGAGATCTTCGTTCCAGTACTAGAAGTATTCTAAAATGTGAAGAATACAACTCCGGGGGTACAAAATGACCCCAGGGCGTACGGATAGGGTTAAATTAACCATTCATAAACATTAAAAACGTTTAACAATTCATGAACATTTAACAATTCATTTTGCATCGGTCTTGACATCTTTTTAGGTAGGTGGTTTCACGCCCGGCTGGGCAAAGAATTGCTTTATTAAAATCCGGATATTATTATTGTTAGTGCACCTCCTCGGCAAATGTTTTATGAACCGCTTCGACAAATGGGTTAGAACCACTTCGACAAACGTTTTTAGTTTTAGTAGAGATTTTACGGCGCTTGCAACTGCATAAGGTCATATGAGCGCCAAGGGGTGGGTGTCAACAGAGTAGTCCTTGCAGGGAATCAGGCTTACTCTGCTCACCTCTCTAGCTTCAACAGCACAAAGTCTGCTTCGACTATCAAGGCACCCCGGAAATAACAGGTCACAAGAGAGTGACAAACATACAAAAGAAGTAGAGAATTATGACAATAGTAAGGATTAGGAAAGAAAAAGCAGCAGTTCCCTGTTGTAGATCAGGCACAGATATGAGTGTGACATTGATGAATCAGCCAATTTACAATTCTACGGTGCATGAACGAGAAATGCCCCCCGTTTGGGAATGGCCTA
>NW_004799091.1:24151-25485 GCF_000002075.1 Aplysia californica | reverse complement strand
TATACCATCAATGATTTATTTATAGAGGCACCAGCCATCCAGCAGACAGACTGGAATACTCGATATAATTTCTCCCTACCCGGGCGGGGAATCGAACTCATGCCTCCTGCGTTGGACGGCAAAACGCCCAACCGCTATTATTAAACGTTCAAGGCCTTTATAACTACACTGGTACCAGTTAATCAAAACATGTGCCAGTGAGTGGTTGGCGGGTGCTCTGGTGTGGTTTGCTCCTTCTTTCCTATCAAACATCTATCGTCCTTATCTCCCCTCCTTCTTTTTTATGTTTGTTACTCTCTTGTAACACCTCTAATTTTCTGGTGCTCATATGACCTTATGCAGTTGCGAGCGCCGTAAAACCTCTACTAAAACAAACAAAAACAAGTGCCAATTTATGGAGTGCAGTGTGCAATGTTATGGGGACCTGTTTCTATTGGAAGATCCGAGCAGGTGGGGAATAGTGGGGTGTTGGTTTAGTATACCGCAGGGTAAATAGAGAATCTAGGTCAGTGGGAATATAATAGGCCTATATATATATGTAGCTTGGTGTGTCGTTTGGGGGGGTCGGTGTGGGGGTCCGAGGTCGGTGTGGGGGAAGGAGGTCAGTGTGGGGGTCAGAGGTCGGTGTGGGTCACCGTGTTACAGACAATAACAATAAATACGTCAGTCAATACGAAGGTTTCCCTGAAGCAATACTGTCTGGATTGCTAACAACAACAACAACAAGCAATACTGTCTGTATCGCTAACAACAACAACAACAAACAATACTGTATCCCAGGTTTTCTCAGCACAAGTGTTTCATGATTTTACAAAGACATTGGCAGATTCAAGTCATGAGCGAAAAATGAACTGTGCAGATCTGGAAAAAGCCAGTGTATGCTAACTCAATCACCAAACTTCTATTGAAGTAATAAGACCCAAGAAAACATGTGTGTGAATGGTTTGTTCTGATAGAAAAGTCTTTCAACATTCACAATTCACAGCACTATTGACTCCTCCCTGTCTCGTCATCATCAAACACACAGTAGGCCTACAAGTATTTCTATTTGCCTCCAGGATTTTACATATATAAAAATAGACTCTAATTTTACAGCGCGCTGATACACAAGAGATGAAAACTCATCATCAGTCAAAACAGCTCGGTCTCCTAATGGCCTTGCCAGTCTTTGAGCCGCTGAGAAAAGTGGAGGGACAATGGTGAGTGTGGCACAGTAGGGCCGAATAGGGCCGGGTCTAGTGGGGGAGACTCCGGGGGGCTGAGCCACACTTCAGCAAGACTGCCACACTTCAGCAAGGAGCAAGACTGCCACACTTCAGCAAGGAGCAAGACTG
>NW_004799091.1:21493-22898 GCF_000002075.1 Aplysia californica | reverse complement strand
CCCCCACCTTTAAAAAAAGCTCAACAGCTTTCCTTCCACAGATTCTTCACATTCCAAGGAGCACAAACCCGCTAAGCGAAACCGCTAAATTCAAAAGCGTTGGAGAAACCTAGAGATGCGTAGCGCTCGGCGCTCACCACTAACAGGATCAAACCCATTCACTGTGGGCACGCAGGCAAACCCGTTCGCTGAACGCACAACAAAGGCAGGCGCTTGATTGTACTGGTGGTACTTGCAGTAAAGTTAGTAGTGGTAAAGATATAGTTGAACCTGCTCTTAGCAGCCACCTGTGTAAGACAATCACCTGTACAAATGTCGCTACATCCCACTGTATAAGCTTAAGATAATCATCTGTACAAATAAATGTCGCTACATCAAATTTCTTCCTTTGTGTATTTTAACACATTTTAATGACTCTTATACCGGGTGCCCATTGGCACGATCGGGTCAGGTCGGGTCGGGTCGGGTCGGGTCGGATCTGGTCGAGTCGGGTCAGGTCGATTTGCCAGCCAGATTGAGGGCGCAAAGCGGCTATCGTGGCACAATCCGATCGCCGGACTCGTCGTTGCCTAAAAAACAAACGCATTTGTTTTCAGGCGACGAGTCAAGCGATCGACCCGATCCGACCAGACCGACCAAACCCGACCCGATCCCATCCGCAATGGGCATCCGGTATTAATGAGTAAAACAGCAACCTGTCTAAGACGGTCATTTCCCCCTCTACGACAACGGGTGGCCGTCTTAGACAGTGTGGACTGAACTTTCCCTTGGGTCAGTGATCCGTGACGGCGCCTCGAGCCACACAGCAGATTGAAGCCCGGGTGGGTAGTGGGTGGTTGGTGGGTGGGAGGGAGGCCACCGAAACCCTCGGGCCCTTTCATCGTCGGCCCCGACCCTCGTCACAGCTCGCTGAGCCACACGAGGGGAACAGATGCCGGATGCGCTGACAACTCCCACGAGAAAGACAGGAGTTTATACCAACTACGAAATGAAGTGTCTCCGCAAAACCATCAACGTCACCAGAAGAGACCGCATAAGAAACGAAACCAGACATCTACAAACTGGAATACCACCAGTAATAAAATTCATAGAGCGCCAAAGAGTCAAACGGTTTGGACATCTAACAAGAATGCCCCAGAAACAACTAGCGGCTAGAGTTTACAACACCTGAGAATCCGGCTTTAAATCGGGAGGAAGACCAAGAAAGACCTGGCTGGATGGGGTTAAAAAGGTCCAGGGACACCAGAACATATCTATCACAGACGCTACACACCTAGCACGGAACCAAAACCTGCAACTTCCCTCGACATCCTAAGGATACCAGAGGAAGGAAAAAGTAAAGTAAGTACTTGTGAGAAGCACGGTTTGGTTGCGGTGAGTTGGAGGAAGGCGGGTGGGGGGAGGG
>NW_004799091.1:15410-16611 GCF_000002075.1 Aplysia californica | reverse complement strand
ACACAAACACTCTCAACACCCCTCTCCCCCCCTCCCACAAATCCTAAACAACCCACCCCCACACACACACACAAATCACCCCTGGCCGCGTCTGTAGTAAACTAAACCCCCACAACCCTCTCCCCGGCACCATAATTTCACGGATGGCAACAAACTACAACAACCGAGCTTCCTCCGGGACACGATAAAATCACACTGGCGAGGGGGGAAATCACTGGCGAGGGATGAAAACTGAAAACACCGGGGTTTGCTGGCATCGAACAGGAGCACTTAGAAAGTGAGATAAGAACCTGTCTCAACGGAAAGTAAGCCGCTCACCTTCCCAGACCTGGGGCCGTGCATGCTAGGAACGGTATGAGTATGAGAATAAACACTTAAGAGTTAGAGCTGGGCGAAGAACTTTTACTGATTCTGGGACCGATCCCGGAACCGATTCCAGAACCAATTCGGGAACCGATTCCTACGATTAGTGTTGCCCTGCGGAAGAAAAGTTCCTACTCCTTTTAAAGTAAACCAAAGGTTACCAATTACATTGTACTTCATTTATCAACATTATCTTTTTTGAAAGAGTTTATTTTATAAAACACAAAAAAATGTTGGTGCCTCATCGTGTTCCCAAATCGAGATCCTCCGGAATCCTGACGCTGTTCGGGCGGAGCCCACCTACCAGGTAACCAGTAACTGGATAAGTTTTGAACTCATCAGAAGTAATTGCTACTCGCCGTAAGTAATTTCTAATCGTCAGAAGTAATTGATCCATAATCCCCCAAAGTAATCTTGGGATAATTGTCTAGAAGTCGGACTCAACAGAAATACTCACTAATCGCCAGAAACAAATAATTGTATTATCCAGGGGTTGGAACTACTGGAAGAAATCGAGGACTCCCTGGAAGAAGTCACATCGGTATAACGACTTACTTTACTTTTACTTTCCCGATCCAGCGGTCATCTGGGTTCTAGCTCTAGCCCTTCGGCCTGTCGATATGGCAAAGAATTACAATTTAGAGGTTTTTATCAGCTGTGTATTGTCGGTGTATAAAGTATTATTTTCGGATGTCTATGTATGTATGTACAGTATAGGGTTTTACGGCGCTCGCAACTGCTAAGGTCATATTCGGATATCTGGGGAGGCAGGTAGGTATTACGACGTACGTAATTGGGTTCGGAACCGATTCCTACGATTCCAAGCTTTCCATAATCG
>NW_004799091.1:10768-12649 GCF_000002075.1 Aplysia californica | reverse complement strand
AGGAGAGAAAGAAAGAGAGAGAGAGAGGGGGGGGGAGAAAGAAAAAGAGAAGAAAGAGACACAGAGAGAGAGAGAGAGAGAGAGATAGAGAGAGAGAGAGAGAGAGAGAGAGAGAGAGAGAATACCTCCCATTAATATGCATGCATTAGCACGCAGGTAAGACAGGCTAGAATCTATGTGCGTCATGTGGAAAAGAGCATGCAGGTACGAACAACAAGCTCTGTAATTCCAAAGAGTATCATCATAGAGGCCTAGACAGACCTAGATCTAGATCTAGGATATAAGTCTTGAACAGATTTTCACACGTGGGGTAGCGATGAATGGATAGGTGAATGGATAGGTGGATGGATGGATAGTTGGAAGGAGGGAGGGAGGGGAGGGGAGGGGTGGATGAAGGGGTGGATGGAGGGATGGATGGGTGGATGGAGGGATGGATGAAAGGATGGATGGTTGGATGGTTGGATGGTTGGAGGGAGGGGGAAGGGAAAAAGGGGTTAGGGGCGGATGGGTGGACGAATGGTTGGAGGGAGGGGTAAGGGAGGCAGGGAGGGAGGGCCGGGGTGGATGGGTGGATGGGTGGGTGGGTGGATGGATGGATGGATGAATGGGTGGATGGTTGGATGGTTGGATGGTTGGAGGAAGGGGAAAGGGAGGGGTGGATATATGGATGAATGGATGGATGGATGGATGGATGGGAGGATGGTTGGATAGTATAGTTGGAGGGAGGGGAAAGGGAGGGAGGGAGATATTAATCTAGAATCTAGATCTAGTGTTAGGGTTAGGGTATGGGCTAGGGTTAGGGGTTGGGTTAGGGGTAGAATCAAGGGGTAGATTTCTAGATCTATAATAGGGTAAAAGTCTCTTCTTTATAAACAATGCCAAAACAATTTCGTATGTGTTCGGGTGCATGGTCGCTCGTAACGGAAGTCCTTTCTCATACTCTTTGATTACAACACAAAGCTCTGCACAAACTTTTCAACATCATAGACACAACTTTTCAAAAGGAGAAATTCAAAACTTTTATCTCACCTGAGCTGTTTACCGCTTGTTGTTAGTCTATCAACTTTGCAAACTTTTCTGCAGTTAGAAAAGTTACCGAGTCGTCTACTTTCACTTTTAAAATCCTCGCTCTGATCCCTGCAGAAAACCTCAAACTCCAACAATCCAATCACGAATGAAAGATCCGTGTTGTAAATATCCAACGTTTTACACGACGTCCCCCAAACGGAAATCAAACAACACACGGTCCCAGAAAAATAAAATCAAGAGTCGATCTGACACTTATTTCTTCCTTGAATGAATGAACGAACACACCTCTCTCTCTCCCCCTCTCTCTGAACTCTCTCTCTCTCTCTCCGCAGACATCAACACATCAGCCAGTTTATCTGTCGCGAAAGCGGCACAGACAGAGAAGAAGAAGACACACATCAGCAGCACACAGTGTTTTCGTCTCTCCTCCTCTCGTCGTCGTCTGCTAGATCTAGCCTTCTCTGCTACAAGGCAAGGGCAAGCGGATAGCGGTCTCGGCAAGGGAAGTAAGTGCGGGGCAGCAGAGCTTGTCGGCGCGTTCCAACACGACTCGTGATTGGCTGGAGCCCTCGCGCCCCGCTCGTGGGGGGAGGAGACTGCTAGCTCTCGCTCGTGGAGGGGGAAAGTTAAAAAAGAAGGAGAGAAAAAAAAGAAGGAGAGGGGGAAAAAAGAAGTTAACTAGTGAGGTAGGTGGGAAAAAGGGGGAGAGGGGTGTGTGGAGGGGGAGGAGGTACATGAAGTTAAATTGTGTAAGTAAGATACGCACTTATCCGGTCAGTCAGGTTTGCATGATCGAGAAAGAAAGAAAGAAAAATAGAAGTTAACTAGTAAGGGAGGTGGAAAGGCCGGGGG
>NW_004799091.1:5499-7069 GCF_000002075.1 Aplysia californica | reverse complement strand
GGGGCGGGTTACGACGCTCGCAACTGTATATGGCCGAAGCCTACCCTTATCGATTTTAGGACCACCAAGAGATCTTTAACGAGCACAACTTGCACCCGGGACTTCCGAAATTGTTCGCTCTTATCCGAGAAGGCTGAGTGTAAGATCGTAACTACTCTAAGATCAGGGGTTTGGCTGAAAGACAGCAGTAAGAAGGAGTCAATTAGTAGCGGTAGAAAGGCTGCAGAAAGAGTCTGGAGCCCAGAGGTGGGGGCAAGAGGTGAGGGTAGGGGTGGGGGTGGGGGAGGACAGAAAGTAGAGACGAAAGCCCACGACAGAACTTAGTATGATCAGGAAAAAGGGGTGAAAGGAGAACATTTTTTAGTGAAGATAATTGTCCGTCGCTGCCAGGTTTCGAACCCGTGATCTATTGAATGAGAGACGAATACCGTGCCTCTGAACCACGAAAGCCCCCATATCCACCCAAACAATATTAATGGAAAAATGTATATACGAACAGATGGGTCAGTATTTATAACTACGGTATATTGAGGTTTAACGCCCCTATCAACACTGCTTGGTTATTTAAGAGGCGGAACCTCCTAGTCCTAGTTTAACGTCCGTCTCCGAAAGGACCGAGCCGAGTGGGACATTCGTGTGAAGTGTCTTTCCCAAGGACACAACGTTGGACCAAGCTGAGGCTCGAACCCCCGAACCCACAATCTCACGATTACAAGTCAGTCTGGTAGCCTAACTTCAGTATTAACGCGCCATTGATTAGTAATGATTCTTAAGCTTTTGGTAAAATGTTGCATGACTGATGAGTTTTTAAAATGTTGGAATGCTAGAAATAGATGTAAATGATATAAAATTGATAGAAATGTGTACGCGGGAACCAAAATTACGCTGCTTTGAGAATTGGAGAAATGTGCAATTAATATAAATGTAGACAGTGTCGATCACAAGAGGAGTAATTCAAGGATATGTCGTGCCCCGAGACCTCTTTAACATAATAATGATATACAATCAAAGAATCCTTACACAGTCAAGGTCTGAACGTGCAGACAGAAAACATTAATAGTACCAGATATGCTGGTGGGTGACCCACTTTTAATAGCATACAGTTTAGAAAAGAACTTCTAATCGCTTAGATCTAGATTCTATCGTAACTGAGGATTGCTGTAGAATGCGAAAAGAGAATGCATGGTGATATCTTTTTAAAAAGCAGTTAACCCTAGATTCTAGTTGTAATATCATAAGCAAAGGTGAGAAAATCGAACAAGGTCAAAGGTTTAAATATCTAGGACATACAACAGATTACATATTGTATTACACGTGAATTTTTATTGCATTCTATATTACTTAGTGATCGCATCGCCAGGCTCACTGCGAGACTGTTTTTCTCATAGAAATTGTGATACTTATACAAAATATACAGTATGCTTAATACTGAGTTTTGCGTATACACATGTCGATTAATTTGTAAGATGGGATGTCTTTTTAAAAATATATATAATGCGCACTGGGCATTTTTTAGAAAATGGAAATCTGAGGCGTAAATACTATTTATTATCATTATTATTAATCCATT
>NW_004799090.1:32203-33750 GCF_000002075.1 Aplysia californica | reverse complement strand
CAAAACGACCACTTGTCTGAGATGGTAATCTTTCTCCTCAACCTTCGTTGGTCGTCTTATACAGGTTTTACTGTATTAATTTACAAATGTGTTCTTTTTCTTGTTCAGATGATGAGTTTGAACTCCATAAGAGCCATGTTTGGAAGGTGGGCTATAGCTGTGGAGATGGACTCTCAGGGACATTTGTTGCGTTCTCTTCAGGACCCAAAAGGTTGGTTCTGTTGTTGCCGTTGTTGTAGTTGGGGTTTTTTTTGTTGTTGCCTCTTCTGTTGTTGTTGTTGATTTTTTTTGTTGGTTGCTTCTTCTGTTGTTGTTGTTGTTGTTGTTGTTGTTGTTGTTGTTGTTGGTGGTGGTGGTGTTCTTGTGGGGGCTCTCGTGGCCTAGAGGTTAAGGTGTTCGCCTCTCATTCTAAGGTCCCAGGTTCGAATCTGGGTAGCGACGGAAACATTTTTTCACCTTTAAAACAGTCTCCTTTGACCTTCTTTCCCGCTCTCCAGCAATGTTCTGTCGTCTGCTTTCGTCTCCATTTTCTGCCCCCACCCCATTACCTCCTTTGCCCCCTCCTTTGGGCTCCTGACTCTTTCTGTAGCCTTTCTACTGCTACTCCTTAGCTCCTTCTTTACTGCTGTCTTTCAGCCACACTCCTAATCTTCTGGTAAGAAAGATCTACTCGCCTTTTCGTACAAAGGCGAACAATCTTGGAGGTTCCATGTGCAAGTTGGGCCCTTGGTGGTCTAAATTCGATAAGAGTAGGCATCGGTCACCACCCGGGGCAAAATTCCAAATTTCCTGAAAACTGAAAATGTTTGATGTGTCCCGTGCGCTCATATGTGAAGCGAGCTGACAAAATGAGTTACTTCTCGGATTCAGGCCTTCAGGAAATAGATACATCACACTTATAGGTGAAGTTTTTACAGTTTATAAGTATGAAATAAAGTGTATCTTATACCTAAAGAATATGGCATCAATAGAAAATCTACAAATTTGACCCTAGTGTCGATTTTTAGCCAGTATCTCCATTTGTGGTCTGCGAGAAATAACTCATTTTACCAGCGCGCCTCACATAGGACCTAGTAGTTGGGAGCGCCGTAAAACCCTTACCAAAAAAAAAAAAAGATGTTGCTGTTGTTGTTTTTTGTTTCCTTAATGGGCCTGACGGACTTCACCAAGAAATCTTCGAGCGAGAGCGAGGCTCTTTTTTCGGCTCCATTGTCAATATGCTTAGCGGCACCTCCACTCGTCCAAATAACTCCATTCGAATTGCCATTGTTCGTGGACATTCAAACACATGTTTGATATCCTCCTTTTCATGGCCGCATCTTCGACAACATGGGCTGAGCTCTTCATTTACAAAGTTCTTACACCATCTTAAGCTCCGATGATGGTCGGACCGCAGTCTCGCTAGCTCAACCTGGTCCCAGCGACATGTGATAGACTTTTGTTCCCACTTATAGGAGTACCCAGAATGTTGCTGTTGTTGTTGTTGTTGTTGCTGTTGTTGTTGTTGCTGTTACTGTAGGTGGTTGGCGGGGGCCCTGGTGTTGTTT
>NW_004799090.1:27488-29072 GCF_000002075.1 Aplysia californica | reverse complement strand
TCATCATCATCATCATCATCATCATCATCATCATCATCATCATCATCATCATCTCCACCATCAAACAATCAATAACCTAGCTGCCAGGAACATGCATGGACAGTACACAGAGATAAGACAGCACCTGGACAGATCGCATGACGTCATTGGTCAGTGGTCAGTGGTCGGTGGACACACACACACAAACACACACTCACTCTCTCTCTCTCTCTCTCTCTCTCTCTCACCCCCCCTTTTCTCCGCAGCCCCACCATCAACCCTGTCTATATCCCCACCCCCAACAGTTCTCTTAATCTGAAAGTCAAAAGACATATCTCTATGCACACTATAAAGTATAGACAAATTCGTGTCTCTGATTTGTGTATGAAGGTTCTAAAAGTGCCGCCAACCTGTCTGTAATCTGCTTCTGATCAAACAAGATTAAAAAAGACCATTTTTAATTTGTCCGCAACGTCTTTTCTGAGTTAACGTTTTCAAGTCAAATTCGATTTGCATTTCCTCTTTTTTTTAGAGATTCGTGTCATTAAATAAATAAATAAATAAATACATACATAGATAAATAAATAAATGAATAAATGATTAAACGAATAAACCAATGGACAAAAAAAGAAAAAAAGAAAGATGGAATATACAAAAAGAATAAAGAAAGAAAGAAAGAACATTTTAATGTAGCTTATCTTTTGATTCGCATCTTCAAATTTTAATATTATGTAGCTTACCTTTTGATTCGTTTCTTCATAGAAATATTGTACAGCTATTTTTGTCAATTCGGACTTTTTCACAAATTTGAAATACCTTTCTCTTTGAGACTGCAGATCTAGATCTATCAATTTGCAGCAAATCACCTTTGCTTTTCGTTTTAGAATATTAAAATTATGTTGACAGTTTTTCTGTTGTTACACACACACACACATATATATATATATAGATCATAGCCTAATATGTACAGAAATGTGGGAAGACATGGAATATAATCACAAAGCTAGCCTTGGATAGGGAAATGTGGAAAATGATTGTTCGTGGCCTATACTCCGTTTCAGGGGGAGAAAGGCGGTGATGATGATGATGATGATGATGATGATGATGATGATGTTGATTAAGATGATGATGATGATGATGATGATGATGATGATGATGATAATGATGAAGATGATGATGATGATGATGTACGCATTAGACCACATCAGCCACAATGAATAAAATACTGCCAAACTGCGTCATATTTATCTGTTTGTTTGTTCATTTCTTGTTTGTTTGTTTGTTTGTTTATTTTTTTTTGTGTGTGAAATATTTTGTTTATGATGTATGTATGTCTACTTATGAGACTGTCTCTTCGTTCACAAAGCACTGAGCATTTAGTCAGTATTTCAGTTTACCGTCATCATCATCATCCCTTCTCCTCCTCGTCCTCCCCGTCCTCCTCCTCGTCCTCCTCCTCGTCCTCCTCCTCGTCCTCCTCCTCCTCCTCTTCCTCCTCCTCCTCCACCTCCTCCTCATCATCATCATCATCATCATCATCATCATCATCATCATATGATCTTTTTCTTCTTCGTCCTCCCCGTCCTCCCCGTCCTCATCATCATC
>NW_004799090.1:23129-26572 GCF_000002075.1 Aplysia californica | reverse complement strand
TGTGTGTGTGTGTGTGTGTGTGTGTGTGTGTGTGTTGTGTGTTGTGTGTGTGTGTGTGTGTGTGTGTGTGTGTCTGGATGTGGATGGGGCTATATGTATTTATCATGCACACACACACACATACAGATAGACAGACTGACGGACAGACTAACGAACAGATCCCTTTCAAAATCCCCCTCAGCACTGTGTGTGTGAACTCATCTTCCAGAACAGTCCCGGTCAAAGTTCATGTGGTGTTCTAAACAACACTATAGAGTTCCCATAGACATATAAGTTGCCCTAGACCACGCACTGTCATGGACGCCACTCTTTTCTCTTGATTAAAACGTCGGTGTGTAGCGTCGTGCTTCCCCGCCCCCGCCCCTTTTCAGGGCAGTGCCACTGACTGAAGTTGTCTTAGGCCATTTCCAAAAGGGGGACATTAACATCTTCTTATGCTCAGTGGAATTGTAAATGGGCTGATTTATCAATGTCATGTTCATATATTGTGCCGGAACAACATTAGGGGAACAGCAGCTTTTTCTTTCCTCATCCTCACTATCGTCATTTTTTCTTTACTTCTTTTACATATTATGCTTGTCACTCTCTTGTGAACTGTTATTCCCGGGGTGCCTTGATAGTCGGAGCAGACTTTGTGCTGTTGAGGCTAGAGAGGTGAGCAGAGTAAGTTCTGATTCCCCGTTTGGATTTCTCTATTGACATCCACCCCTTGGCGCTCATATGACCGTATGCAGTTGCGAGCGCCGTAAAATCTTACTAAAACTAACGAAGCTTCGTACGCACCATAGGCCGTGCCATCACACCAAAATGAAGGGCAAAACGCAGGACTCGGTACAGTCTAGTGTACGGAGATCAACCTTCCCCTCCCATCCCACCCCCTCCAATCCTCTTTTGGCTCAAAATTGAGTCAGTCAGCTCCATAGAGGACACCCCCCTCCTTTCCTCCACCATCCCCTTATCACCCCCCTCCCTTTCTCCCCCATCCCCTTTTCACCCCTCCTCAGAGCTTCTGACCCCTTGCATTGCACTTCATTTAGCTCAGATCACCATCATCCGGTGCCTTGCCGACTGGCGTGGGCGACCATGGACCTCCACTTCTCTCTCTCTCTCTCTTGTGTTGCAGCAATGGTGTCTGTTGTTCTTGCCGCTCCTAGCCTTGTTGTCATCTTGTCCAGTATCTTTTCCCTCTGTCTGCCTCTGCCTCTCTTTCCATCAAACTTGTCTGTTGTTATAATATCATTATTCTCCAATGCTTCTTTCCGCATTGTGTGTCCGAAGAAATTTGCCTATCGCTTTCGTATAATATTCGTCATAAGCTGTCTTCTGCAATTTGCTTTAACTAAGACTTCTTCATTTATTGTTTTTCTAGCTGTCCATGGGATACGTAGCATGCGTCTAATGAACCACAACTCTGTCGCCACAATTGTTATTTCCAGCTGTTTATTGATTGTCCATGCTTCGCACCCGTATAATAGGATTGGCTCGTTAGCTCAGATAGTATGCTCCAAAGTGAACCCACCCTCTCATCTCCTTTGCTCCCTCCTCAGAGCTTCTGACTTTTTCTGCAGCCTTTCTACTGCTACTCCTTGGCTCCTTCTTACAGCTGTCTTTCAGCCACACCCCTTGTCTTCTGGTAGGAAAGATCTACACCTAGCCTTCTCGGATAAAGGTGAAAAATCTCGAAGGTCTGTGTGCAAGTTGCGCAAGTTAAAAATCCCTTAGTGGTCTAAACTCGATAAGAGTAGGCTTCGGCCACCACCTGGGCAAAATTCAAAATTTCCTACCAACTGCAAATGTTTAATGTGTCCCGCGCGCTCATATGACCTTATGCAGTTGCGGGCGCCGTAAAACTCTTACCAAAAACAGCACCTGACATCTCTATTCGTGGATAGCGAGAAGTTACTCGTTTGGTCGGCACATCTCACATTAATTACCAACACGATGTGACCGCTGATAGCTTAGTCTATCTTACACCGGACGTTAACCCTATCCGTACGCCCTGGGATCATTTTGTACCACCGGAGTTGTATTCTTCACATTTTAGAATACTTTTATTGCAATGATCTCTTTGAAACTTTCAGTTTTTATCGAAAAATCATTTTGACAGACTGCTATGCAAAGCGTACGGTTCGGATTAACGAGTAAATTTCCTCTCTGGAAAGTGGTGGCGCAGAGTTCCCCACGTCGTATGGATACGATAGTAAAACACGACGCACGGATAGGGTTAATACGTTTTGCACGATCTAGGGTTTTCCAATGATACAAGTCTATGGGAGTTAGTTTGGTCGGTGGAAGCAAATCTCAAGGACTTTGACTTCACACGAATTTGTGCCAATTATAACAGTGCTGAGACACAGCGCCGAGGCTAAACGTACAGGTATGTTGTCGTCTGTAGATTCTGTGTTTGAAAAACTGTATGTGTGTTGTATGTATGATGTATGTATGATTTGTGTTTATGATATAAATATTATATATTATTAGGCCTAGATCTATGTGTTGCAGCATCTGTGTTTATGATATAAATATATTTATTATTGTTATGTGTTGTTGTATGTGTGTTTATGAATCTACTTGTTTAGATTCTAGATCTAATCTAGATCTAGATTGTCTAGATATCTCTAGAATTATGAAACTACGATGTGTGCTTTAGAACTATTGTGTTTATGAAGCTAGAGGCTATCAGATGAATATTGCAGAATTTTTGTTAATGAAGCTACGCATTATATATGTCAGACAGCATGGTGGAATCAGGCTCTCGTCAAAATAATCAAAGTGAAGAAAGTGGCATTTTTCCGTGGGTTTGTGAATATTTTTTTAAAAAAATGGTTTTTTGACTCAACACCTTTCATGCCCATTAAAGAATTAATTTCTGTGTGGATTTTTCCTGAAAAACGTTGGTTAAAGGCACAAAAATGCAATTTTTCGGTTACCACGGACTCTTAAGCTAAGGAAATAACTAATCTTTGGCGGCCATTTTCTCACTGATTTTACGTCTGAAAACAAGTGACACCCACCTCCTTGTTTCGCAAATACCTCGACTTGTATTCAAGATAAATGGACATTTTTTTCATCCAAATAAACACAAGTGAACAATTTTTACCATGATACCAATAACTCTACATGCCCAAAAATTGACGAGAGCCTGATTCTACCGCGCTGCCTCACATATGTCAGAGAACCTATGTTTACAAAGCTATATGTCTGTTGTATGACTACGTGTGTCTTTTGAAAACTTTTAAAGAAACTATAACTGTATTTTATGTGTATTCTAAAACTTGTGTTTTTGAAGTTACTTGTGTGTTGTAAAACTTGTGTATATATTATAAAGTTACTTGTGTTTTGTAAAACTTGTGTATTTATTATAAAGTTACTTGTGTTTTGTAAAACTTGTGTATTTATTATAAAGTTACTTGTGTTTTGTAAAACTTGTGTATTTATTATAA
>NW_004799090.1:20726-21986 GCF_000002075.1 Aplysia californica | reverse complement strand
CCCCCCACCCTCTCCCCATCCAAAAACACGCACTCTCCCCATCCCCCAGGCCCGGAGGTACCAGAAAAGGACAAAAAGATAATGGCTTCATCCTGCCGCCTCCCTACGCTGCTCATTGCTTGTGTGATGTCTTCATGCTCGCCGTCTGCCGTACCGCCGACAGGTCAGTGTGCTTTTTTTTAGTGAGAGTTTTTAGTTTTGGCAAAGAGTTTTACGGCACTTGCAACACAGATAGGTCATATAAATGCCGAAAAGTCAAAGGTTTTTTTTTTTTAACGGCACTTGCAAAACGAACAGGTCATATTATGTGTCGAATAGTAAATTTTTTTTTACAGCACTTGCAACACGAATAGGTCATAGATAAGTGTGAAATAGTAAAAGTTTTACGGCACTTGCAACACAATTAGGTCGTATAAGTTCCGTAGAGAAGGACCAAAAAAGAAATAATGGCTTCATCCTGTCGTCTCCCTACGCTGCTCATTGCTTGTTTGATGTCTTCATGCTCGACGTCTGCCGTACCGCCGACAGGTCAGTGTGCTTGTGTTAGTCAGAGATTTTAGTTTCAGTTTTAGCAAGCGTTTTTAGTTTTGGCAAGAGTTTTACGGCACTTGCAACACGAATAGGTCATATGTGAAGAATAATAAATATTTTTACGGCTCTTGGAACACAAATGTGTCATAATATAAGAGCCAAATAGTAAAAGTTTTACTGCACTTGCACCACGAATAGGTCATAATATGTATCGAATAGTAGTAAAAGTTTACGGCACTTGCAACAAGAAAGTGTCATAAGAGTCAAATAGTAAAAGTTGATGGCACTTGCAACACAAATAGGTTAAATAAGTGTCAAATAGTAAATTTTTTTACGGCATTTGTAACACTAATTAATGTGTCATATAAGTGCCAAATAGTAAAAGTTTTACGGCACTTGCAGCACAAATTTATAGGTCAGATAAGTGCCAAATAGTAAGTAGTATAATTTTGATAGAGAAAATATAGCATTAATTGCTTTCTGCCTTCATGGTGTTTATACTTTATAGTAACTCAAAATAGCCCAAAATGTCAGATAGAACCTAGCAATTCAGAGGTAGCAGGTGTGGACGATTTGTGGATAATTCTGGTGGGTGGTGAGGAAAACCTGCGTAATGACTGGTGTTGTGCAAAGCTCAGTTTGGTAAATGCATGTGTGTAGGTGGGAGGTACAAACATTTTTAGCTTTCCAAGGTGTGAAAAGATTGACAGGCTGTAATATATATATATA
>NW_004799090.1:17329-19079 GCF_000002075.1 Aplysia californica | reverse complement strand
TGTGTATCTGTGTTTGTGTGTGAGTGTGTGTGTGTGTGTGTGTGTGTGTGTATGTGTGTGTGTGTGTGTATATATGTGTGTATGTTTGTGTGTATACATCATAATAATAATTTTTGTGTTAGACATCCGCCTGTGTAAGAACACCACATTGTGTTGCAAGTTCTGTAAAATTCTTACTAAAACTAAAACATCTGCTATTTTTAGTGGCGTTGGTGGCCTAGTAGTTAGGCTACCGGACTCATAATCGTGAGGTTGCGGGTTCGGGGGTTCAAGTCTCAGCTCGGTCCGACGTTGTGTCCTTGGTAAAGGCTCCTTACAAGAATCTCCCATTTGGCTCGGTCCTTTCGGAGAAAGATGGACGTTTAACTCGGAGGTCCTGCCTCTTAAATAACCTAGCACTAATGGTGTTGATAGGAGTGTTAAACCTGTACCGTTTGTGAGGCAGCGTGGTGGAATCAGGCTCTCGTCAATTTTTGGGCATGTAGAGTTATTGGTATCATCTTAAAGCTTGTTCTCTTGTCTTTATTTGGATGACAAAAATATCCATTTATCTTGAATACAAGTCGAGATATTTACGAATGAAGGAAATGGGGGTCATCTGTTTTCAGAGATAAAATTCGTGAGAAAATGGCAGCCAAAGATTAGTTATTTCTTTAACTTTAGAGTCCGCGGTAACTGAAAATTTACATTTTTTGTGCCTTTAATCAACATTTTTAAGAAAAACCCACGCAGAAATAAGTTTTTCAATGGGCATGAAAGGTGTTGAGCCAAAAAACAAAAATTTGATAAAAATTCACAAACCTGGGGAAAAATGCAAGCTTCTTCTCTTAGATTATTTTGACGACCGCCTGATTCCACCACCCTGCCTCACATTTTTTCCAATCTTCTGAACTTATATGACCTAATTGGTCGCTTTTAATCACAAGTGGACTCTCCCGAAAAAAATCTGTTTTGAGAAAATTGAAGGTAAAGTTTTTGCCCCTTGTTCAGTTTCGTCAGGAAAAGACAAGGAGAGTTTTCTCTATAAAACCAAGCTATACAGTGTATAGTATACACACCAAAGAGACCAAACTTCTCCCATAAGTAGGGCAATGCCCACTTTTGGTGTACGGTAGGTCAAGATTTCTGGAAACTCCCGAAATCTGGGTTATAAGCCCACCCCGCTTGTCCTTAAAAACCAACTAATTGTATTGCAGGTGTCGTAAAAAACTCTCACAAAAACCGGAGATTGTCTCTGCTAAAACTAAGCCATCTGCTGCTATTTTGACAGGTCAGTGTGGTCTGACATTTCCGGTGAGCTCTCCGGTGACGTCACACAGGATTGTGGGTGGACAGCTGGCTCAGAGGGGGGAGTTCCCCTGGCAGGTGAAGGCAGCACTAACTTCTCCTCTCTTACTCTTTCTCATTCTTTCTTTCTTTCCTTCTTTTTTTTTCTTTCTTTTTGTCTTTTTGTCTTTCTTTCTTTCTTTCTCTCTTGTTGTGTCTCTCTCTCTTTTTTTCTCATTCTTTCTTTCTTTCTTTCTTCATTCTTTTCTTTCTTCATTTTTTTCTTTCTTTCTTTTCTTTTTCATTTTTTCTTTCTCATTCATTCATTCTTTCTTTCTTTCTTTAAAAATCCTTTCTTTCTTTCTTTTCCTCTCTCATTATTTAATTCTTACTTGCTCTTTCTTTCTTTGTCTAACTATATGTTTCTTTCTTTTTTTTGTTTTGAAGTTCCTACCAGTACTTTTTTTCAATTTTAACCCCCCCC
>NW_004799090.1:15133-16407 GCF_000002075.1 Aplysia californica | reverse complement strand
CTCACCTCACCTCTTCTCACCTCACCTCAACTGTTCTCACTTCACCTCACCTCACCTCACCTCACCTCACCTCACCTCACCTGTTCTCACCTCACCTCACCTCACCTCACCTCACCTGTTCGCTCCTGTATCTCCCACCAGGTGTCACTCCGCTCCTACACAGCCCACAAACAACACACCTGTGGTGGGATATTGGTAGCCCCGGACTGGATCCTCACAGCCGCCCACTGCTTCCAGGAGTTGGTACTTCTTTCTTTCTCTCTCTCTTCCTGTCTTTCTCTTTTTCTTTCTTTCTCTCTCTCTCTTTCTTTCTTTCTTTCTGTCTCTCTCTTTCTTTCTTTCTCTCTTTCTTTTTTTCTTGTTGGTTTTATTCTTTCTTTCTCTTTCTCCCAACCCACCCTTCCCACACTACCCTCTCTCTCTCTCTCTCTCTCTCTCTCTCTCTCTCTCTTTCCCTCTCCCTCTCCCTCTCCCTCTCCCTCTCCCTCTCCCTCTTCCCCCCTGTCGCATTCTGTTTCACCTAAAATCCACATTATGATGATGATCATTATCATTATTATTATCATCATCATCATCATCATCATCATCATCATCATCATCATCATGTAAACAGAGAATAAAAAAAGGTTGAGACTTGGTCATCATCATCCAGTGCCAGATCTGCGACAGACATCGACGATCATGGTTCTCCATTCATTCCTTTGCTCGGATGCTCTCAAAAAAAAGCTACGTTTCCCTGATCTTTCCCAGTTACCCATTTGTTTAGGGTCCCCAAGTAGATTGCTCTGAGCCTACCCCTGCCTCGTTTGCCTTCAATTTTGCCAGTGAGAGCCAGATGTTCAAGACTCTTATGTCTATTCAGGTGTCCCAAATACTGCATATGAGACTTGGTAGGATTTCAAAAATATATTATCATACGTTCGTTTTGTTGTATAGCTTCATCAGTAACATTTTAAAAAAATAATAAAATCCCCACCACCACCATCATCATCATCATCATCATCATCATCATCATCATTATCATCATTATTCCAGCAACCGTAACCCGTTCGCCTGGTCGGCCATTGTGGGAGAGTACGACCGACTGGCCACCGACGGGCTGGAGCGTGTGCTCAAAGTGGAGACCCTCTACGTACACAGTGGCTTCTCTCAGAACGCCGGGAACGATATCGCCATGCTTAAAGTTACACCACCCATCAGGGTGAGAGGGAGATAGATGGATAGATAGATAGATAGATAGATAGATAGATAGATAGATAGATAGATAGATAGAT
>NW_004799090.1:12652-14741 GCF_000002075.1 Aplysia californica | reverse complement strand
AGAGAGAGAGAGAGAGAGAGAGAGAGAGAGAGACAGAGAGAGAGAGAGAGAGAGAGAGAGAGAGAGAGAGAGATCTTGGACAATTTCGACTGTAATTATAATGATAATATACCCTGTCTCTGCGACAGAACTTAACAGCAAACATGCTTCCCTATTAAAATTTATGTTCATTATATCATTGTTTATCTCACCATAAACAGAACTTAACAGCAAACATGCATCCCTATTTATTATGTTTATTATACTATTGTTTCTTTCACCATAAACAGAATTTAACAGCAAATATGCATCCCTATAATTAATTATGTTCATTATTATAGTTTATCTTGCCCTAAACAGAATTTCACAGCAAATAAGCGTCCATATCATTTATGTTTGTTATATTATTATTTTTATCTCATGCTAAACAGAACTTAACACAGCAAGCATGCATCCGTTTGTATCTATCTATGTTCGTTATATTATCGTACCTAAACAACAAGCACACATGTACATCCTATCTATCTTTTTTTGTAATTTTAAAAAAAACTGCTGTCCTTTCATGTATATATGTCACAATGCGGTGGAATCAGGCACTCATGAATTTCTGGGCTTGTGGAGTTATTGGTATCATTTTAAAACTTGTTCATTTATTTTGCTTGTGATGAAAAAAATGCTCATCTATCTGGAGCAGAAGTGAAGATATTTGTGATTGAAAGAGGTAAGGTCGCGTGGTTTCAGGGGTAAAAATAGTGAGAAAATGGCCGCCAAAGTTTAGTAACTCCAATAGCTAAAGAGTCCTTGAAAAGTGGGAAGTTATATATTTTGTGCCTTTAATCAACGTTTTTCAATAAAATTCAAATGGAAATGTGTTTTTATTTGGACATAAAAGGGTTGAACAAAATGACAAAAATTTGATAAAAATTGCCAAACTGGTGGGAAAACGCCTGTTTCTCCAATTTTATTATTTTGACGAGCACCTGATTTCACCACAATGCCTCACATTTGTGAGGCGCGCTGACAAAATGAGTGACTTCTCGCAGTCCACAAATGGAGAATTTGGCCAAAAATTGACACTAGGGGCAAATTTGTAGATTTTCTATTGATGCCATATTCTTTAAGTATAACAAACCTTTTATTTCATACTTCTAAATTGTAAAAACTTCACCTATAAGTGTGATGTATCTATTTCCTGAAGGCCTGAATCCGAGAAGTAACTCATTTTGTCAGCACGTTTCTAATATAATACATGAAGTTAATGTATGGCTTTGAAAGTTTTTCTTTATGTGGTTGAACTGGTTTTTCTTGTTTCTGTGAAATATTGTTTCTTGTGTGAATGATTACGTGATTGTTGTAAAGCGCTCAGAGCTTATACTAGTACGGGATAGAGGGCTTTTTAAATGCAATCTATTGTTATTAATTTATTATTATCTATAATTTATGTCCATTACTTTGTTTCTCCCAATCCATACAGAACTACTACTCTCCGGGCGGTGCTACTGACTGAAGTGTCTTTAGGCCATTCCCAAAGGGGGGACATTAACCTGTTCTTATGCACAGTAGAATTGTAATTGTAAATGGGCTGATTCATCAATGTCATGCTCATAACTGTGCCTGAACTTCAAAAGGGAACTGCTGTTTTTTCTTTGCTAATCCTTACTGTCGTAATTTTTCCTCTACTTCCTTTGTATGTTTGTCACTCTCTTGTGAACTTTTATTTCTGGGTGCCTTGATAGATGAAGCAGACTTTGTGCTGTTGGAGCTAGAGAGGTGAGCAGAGTAAGTCTGATTCCCTGTAAGGACTTCTCTGTTGACATCCACCCCTTTGCGCTCATATGACCTTATGCAGTTGCGAGCGCAGTAAAACCTCTACTAAAACATAGCACACAGAACTATATCTATCACACTCACACCCTTAGCCTATCTATCTATCTGTCTATCCATCTATCCATCCTTCCATTCATACATCCAATTCTGTCTTCCTTTGACAGAACTACACAGCATACATCCGCCCTGCTTGCCTTCCCTCACAAGGGCGACAAATCACACACCTAGTATAGTGTGTGTGTGTGTGTGTGTGTGTGTGTGTGTGTGTGTGTGTGTGTGTGTG
>NW_004799090.1:11088-12552 GCF_000002075.1 Aplysia californica | reverse complement strand
GTGTGTGTGTGTGTGTGTGTGTGTGTATGTGTGAGTGTATGTGTGTGTGTGTGTATGTGTGTGTATGTATGTGTGTGTATTTGTACAACTCTCTATTCCTCTCTCTCTCTCTCCCCGTTTGACAGAACTACACAGCATACATCCGTCCTGCTTGTCTCCCCTCCCAAGGGCAACAATTCACACATCTCACCTGTACCGTCACTGGATGGGGCGCTCAAACTGAAGGTAGGTTGTTGTTGCTGCTGTTGTTGTTGTTGTTGTTGTTGTTGTTGTTGTTGTTGTTGTTGATGTTGTTGGCAAGCTATAATTTTGTTTTATTTGATTGTTGTAGCTGTAATTGTTTTGTGTGTTCTTAATAACAACAACAACAATAGTAATACTAATGATGATAATGATAATAATAATAAAAATAATAATAACAATTAATATTGACAAATAAAAATAATAATGAAAATAATAATATAATAATAATAATCAACCCTAAGAATAACAATAATAGAGATAACAGTGATAACAATAACAACAGTTTTTAGAAATTGCGTATAGCCTACTTAGTGCATAACCACACTCTGCAGCATGCTGTATGCGCTTTTGAAGCTATTATTACCCCAGCAGACCCCAGAACATTCTCAGCTTCCAGGGAAGCGTACAGTGCAAGCTGCAGGATTGCACGTGCTGAAATGGTAACAAGCTAACGAGAACTTTTGCTGTCCAGAGTTGAGTGGTCAACCTGTTCCCACCTGGGTGAAGTGAGGAAAATCCACGTAGAGTACCCTTTCTCAAAGATAAAATGCTGTCCCCGTCGTTTTATGCAAGAAAAATTCTGAAATTATGCAAATTGAGCCCAAAAATGTGAAATTTTGCGATTCCGTTCATTTTAACAAAGAATGATAAAGAAAAATATTCAGAAATTAGGCAAAAAAATTGATCAAATTTTGCTAAATTATGCAGAGTACATAAAATCACAGGGACAGATAATGTCGGACAGCTGATGAGATTCGAACCCACAACCTTACGGTTGGTTGTAAGCTCGTGAGAGCCTAACCACTTCTTCTTCTTCTTCTATCCCGTGGTTGAGGCACCACTGCATTAGAAAACCAGCTCTCGCCATCTATTTTTGTCCTCTGCTCTCCTCAGATTGTCACCCATCGTCTTTCCTGTCCACTCTGTAATGTTGTCCTCCCATCTCCTTCTCTGCCTTCCTCTCTTTCTCAACCACAAGGCCACCGATAAAACACTCCTTTTGCGAGTACGTTTTGGTTGTTGTTATAGCTTTGCTTATTTGTTTTTAGCAGCTGCTATTGTTTTGTATGTTGTTGTTTAGTTTGGTTTTGGGTAAAGGTACTTTTAAAATCTTCATGCGGAACTAACATTCATTCGCATAGTAGTGTTGTTGTTTTAAGCTTACAAACATGACCCCTCCCCTCCTCCGCCCCCCTCCCCCCCACACACACCTTCACCCAC
>NW_004799090.1:5954-10765 GCF_000002075.1 Aplysia californica | reverse complement strand
CCCCCCACCCTCTCCCAGGAAGCTACAGCGCTCGTTACCTGCACAAGGTCAATCTGCCCATCCTGTCACGGGACACGTGTGACTTCCTGCTTGACCGACCTCTGACCTCTGGTGAACTTTGCGCCGGATACAGACAGGGAGGTCAGGACGCATGCCAGGTACGTTCCCATAAATAAATTTAATGTGTCACGACGCAGTGAAATCAGGCGCTCATCAAATTTTTGGGCATATATGGAATTATTGGTATCATCTTCACCTTTTTATTTGACTTACTTTCGATGAAAAAAAATATCCATCTATCTGGAATCGAAGCTGAGATATATGTGAGGCAGCGTGGTGGAATCAGGCTCTCGTCAAAATAACAAAAGTGAAGAAACTTGCATTTTTCCGCAGGTTTGTCAATTTTTATCATTTTTTTTTGTTTTTTTGTTTTGGATTGACACCTTTCATGCCCATTAAAGAACTAACTTCTGCGTGGAATTTTCTGAAAAACGTTGGTTAAAGGCACAAAAAATGTAAATTTTCAGTTACCACGGACTCTTAAGCTTTGGAAATAACCTATCTTTGGTGGCCATTTTTTTCGCTAATTTTACATTTGAAACCAGGCGAACCCGACCTCTTTCAATCACAAATATTTCGACTTAAATTCGAGATAGGTATGTATTTTTGTCCTCAAAAGATGGCCAAATGAACAAGCATTAAGATGATAGCAATATAATCTCCAGACGCTCAAAAACTGACGAGCGCCTGATTCTACCGTGTCTCGACACATATATGCGATTGAAGGAGGCGGGAGGCGCCTGGTTTAAGAGGTAAAAATTAGTGAGAAAAAAAAAAATAGCCGCAAAGTTAGATCTAGGTGACTTCCATAGCTTGAGAGTCCTTTGAAACTACAAGATTACATTTTTCTGGTTTTTGGATTAACTTAAAAGGTGATGAGCCAAAAGCCAAAAATTGGATGAAAATTCCCTAACGAGTGGATAGATCTATATTAAATATATATAATTATGTAAATGCCAGTTTCTTTGATTTCATTATTTTGACGAGAGCCTGATTCCATCACGCTGCCTCACATAATCTTTTACCAATAATATTGTGTCGTGACATGAAGGAATAAGTAGTGGTGGGCCGGGTTTTTTTGTTTTTACATTCTAATCTTTTTAAAAAAATTAATTATTTATATTTATATCGTACTATTATAATTATTTTTTGGCCTATTATTATTAGGCCTATTACATGTATTATTTTAATCTGAAGAAACAATTGTTTTGGGTGTCTGTACGTGGGGATAGCCTCAGATTCCTGATTCTTGAAGGCTAGGAATCGTAGGAATGGAGTCCAAATCCAGTTATTTTCTACTGATGTGATTTATTTCAGGTAGTCCATGATTACTTCCATTGAATCTGACCCCCCAGACAATTACTTGAATACTTCTGGCGAGTGGTGATTACCTTTGGTAGCGAGTACATGATTACTTCTGATGAATCAGTTATCGGTTACTTGATTGACTTCGATCTGCTTCAATTTTCTGAATAACCTCGATTTCGGAATATGGCCTGCGAGACATCAGAGTCCTTTTTTTTTTCTTTCAAAAATATATTTATAAAAAATGAAAAAATAGTAAAGTGATTAGTATAAACTGTTGGTTCACGTAAAATTGAATCAATATGTTTTGTTCGAAGCATCAGTTGCGGGAATCTGTTCCTGAATCGATTCTTCCCCAAACTTTAGAAATAAGACGTCGAGCGAGCGTCAATAAATTTTGGGCAAATGAAGATATTGGTATAATTTTAAAGCTTGTAAATTTGCTTTGCTTTTGATTTTTAAAAAAAAGGAACATACCCTCATGAGAATAAAGTTCAGGTCTTCTGTGAGCTGCATGTGACAGTGATGGGCCTAATCACTACACCATGCGCTGGCACCGCTAATTAATTAATTTTAAGTGTCTGGTATGGCACACGTACAGTGAAAATGGTGAAATGGTATGAGTTTAATGCCCCTATCAACACTATTAGGTTATTTAATCACGTACAGTAAACTGTCCAAGATGGCCATCTATACATGAGGATAAGAATTATCATCTTTGACAGGTGATCCTCTTGAACAATGTGGGTGGTTGGCGGGTGCTCTGGTGTGGTTTGCTCCATCTTTCCTATCAAACATCTATCGTCTTTATCTCTCCTACTTCTTTTTTATGTTTGTTACTCTCTTATAACACCTTTAATCTTCTGGCGCTCATATAACCATATTCAGTTGCGAGTGCCGTAAAACCTCTCCTAAAAAACCCAAAAAAAACAAAACAATGTGATTATAAAATCTGTGTGGCTTACTTACTTTATCCGTCTTCTTATACCTCTAATGTGTCGAGGGGAGAAAAAGCTTGTTGTCTCTAGCAGGTTTGATGGCCTGGCTGGGTGGAATGTTGCATGTTTTCAGAGTATCCGTCCCATTCCCAATCCAGGTCTTCTTCCTTGGTCTTCCTTGGTCTTCCTTGGTCTTCCTTGGTCTTCCTTGGTCTTCCTTGGTCTTCCTCTTGTTTTGTTCCCTGATATTTTTTTGTGGTACTACTTTTTTCCACCACTTTCTTTTTTTCCCCACACGACTCTCTCTCTCTCTCTCTCTCTCTCTCTCTCTCTCTCTCTCTCTCTCTCTCTCTCTCTCTCTCTCTCTCTCGTTAAATGTGTATCTATCTATCTCTCCCTTCACTTAATTGCCACTTCCCCACCATTTTCTCTCTCCAACCCCCTCCCCCTCCCTCTCCCATGTCCCTTCTCCCCTTCTCTCCTTCTCCCCCTCTCCCCCCTCACTTGCCATTTCCCCACCAATATATCTCCTCCTTCCTTCCCTCCTCCTTCCTTCCCTCCTCCCCTTCCCTTTTTTCCACCGCCATTTTTTCACTGCTTCCTTGTAAAGTTACCTGGCGGTCCGATGAGTGGGGTCTGTCAGGGGGCCCCCATCCAAGATAAGTGTTGCCTCGTCGTGGTCCTGAGTCCGACTGAATATCTCAGTGAGTCTCTCAGACGATCTCCGCCTATTTCCCACGGCGGAACCCTTGAGGTCATCCAAGGGCATGCCACTCCTTTAATTATCTTGTCCCCACAGTAAAGATAAGAGTCATGTCCCTTGACATCACACTTCCTTTATTCCCCCTTCCTCTTTCTCATCCCCTTTTCACAGGGTGACTCAGGAGGTCCTCTGGTGTGTGAAGTGGGCGGGGTTTGGGCGGCAGTGGGCGTGGTCTCCTGGGGCTATGGGTGTGGTCACGCCTACCTGCCTGGTGTCTACACAGACGTCAGCGCCTACAGAGACTGGATCGACAGAGTTATTTCCTACGGGTGAGACTGTGATCAATAATAATAATAACGATAATGATAATAATAGAAATTATGATGATAATGATAACATTAACAATAATAATAGTAGTATAATAATAATACTACTAATAATACTAATAAAATAATAATAGTAATAATACTATTACTACTGAGCGTGCTGTGGCGGAGCGGTTAGTGCGCTCGTCTCCGAAGCGGAAAGCCCATGTTTGAGCCTCGGTTCGAACATGGATTTTCTTCGCCCCCTCCTGCCCACCCAGCAGTAATGGGTAAGCCTACCTGACTTTAAGTTGGGGAAATAAAGGCGGTGTGGAAAGGAACTGGCCACCCTACCACAATATGCCGAAGGCCCAGGAAGTTGTCTCACTAACAAGGCAATCCCCAATGTCCGGATCGGATGCGGAAACAACTTTACTACTACTACTACTACTACTACTACTACTACTACTACTACTACTAGCCTAATAACAATAATAATAATATGATCATGATCATTATTATTATTTATCCTTCTTCTTCTTCTTCTTCTTCTTCTTCTTCTTCTTCTTCTTCTCCTTCTCCTTCTCCTTCTCCTTCTCCTTCTCCTTCTTCTTCTTCTTCTTCTAATTATTGATGTCTGTATATATGTGACTGTTTGCCTGTGTTTGTCTGGTGTGGTTCGCTCCTTCTTTCCTATCAAACTTCTGTCGTCACCTCTCCTCCTTCTTTTTCGTGTTTGTTACTCTCTCGTAACACCTCTAATCTCCAGGACTTATATAACCTTATCATGTTGCAAGTGCCGTGAAACACTTAGGCTACTAAAACTAACTGTGCTTGTCTTTCAGTGATTTTAAATGAAAAGATAAGGGAAAACAAAAAAACGGGTGAAGTTACAAAATTTGAGAAAAAATTTTTTTACTACAGAGGAAACAAAAGGCGAAAAACTTGTTTGTGAAGCGTGCTGACAAAATGAGATACTTCTCGGATTCGAGCCTTATAAATGGAAATAGCTACATCACGCTAATAGGTGAAGTTTTTACCATTCACATTCATTATAAAATAATAAAGCCATTTAAAGAATATATGGCATCAATTGTTTTAAAGTTACAAATTTGACTCTAGTGACGATTTTGGGCCAATATATCAATTTGTGAATTGTGAGAAGTAACTCATTTTGTCAGCACGGCTCACGTTTTATATGCTTTGATTCAAAATTTACTTTTACCAAAAGTTTTCATCCGATTTTGTTGTTTGTTTCTGTTTTTGGTGTGTTTGTTTGTAAGAGTGAGATTTACTTTTTTGGTGTTTGTTTGTTTGTAAGTTAAATTAAAATTTTGTTTGTTTGTTTGTTTGTTCCTTCCTCCCAGTGCCAGCAGTGGCAAGAGAGACGCGGCAGACAGCGGCTATTACGTCATTTGAGTCAGACGCATAGATGTCGCAAAAGAGCCAAAGATCTTGAGAGACCTTGCCCCCTTTTGTCATTCGATACTGATTTGTTCC
>NW_004799090.1:3455-4689 GCF_000002075.1 Aplysia californica | reverse complement strand
GCCCCCAACAACAGAAAATGAAAAATTCTTTTAAAAAATAGATAAAAGGAAAAATAGAGAAAAAAGTATTTATACAGTCGATTTTTCGTAAGTAGATAAAACAAAAACAAATCCAGTTTTGTGTCTGTGTGACGCTAGATAGGTTAGCTGACTAAAATTAAGACTATAATAACCCTATCCGTACGCCCTGGGGTCATTTTGTACCCCTGGGGATGTATTCTTCAGATTTTAGAATGCTTCTAGTGCGAAGATCTCTTTGAAACTTTCAGTATTTCTCAAAAAATCATTTTGACTGACTTCTATGCGAAGTGTACGAATCGGATTAACAAGTAAATTTTCTCTTTGGAAAGCGGTGGCACAGAGTTCCCCACGTCATATGGATATGATAGTAAAACACAACGTACGGATAGGGTTAAGTGGTGTCACAGAGTTCCCCACGTCGTATGGATACGATAGTTAAACACAATGTACGGATAGGGTTAAACCTCTACAATATCTCATTTTTCTCAACACGGGCAATAACAATTTTTAAAAAATGTTTTAATGCAACGGGCTACTTTCTTCTTCTCGATCGCATCACTTTTACAGAGTGGAGTCTGCTCAGAAAAAACACAGTCCATCCATCCAAAATCAACGGTAAACTAAAAAACAATAAACAAAAACGGTCTGCCCAGACAAAGTTATACTTCTGGATTTTAGGGAATGTGGTTTCAAAATTATGATTAACTATTATATCTATGTGGGTGGTTGTGGAATAGTTTGGTGTGGTTTTCCCCTATTCTTTTCTCTCAAACATGTATTGCCTTTATCGCTTATTTCTACGTTCTTCTTTTCTTTGTATGTTTCTCTCTTGTCACGCCTCTAATCTTTGGCACTTGAATTATTTATTTGTGTAGCAAGAGCCGAAAAGCTCTAACTAAAACTATACAACCCCCCCCCCAAAAAAAACAAAAAAACAACAACACCAAACCAACAACAATTAAACAAAATAAAATAAAGTAAAATAAAGTAAAATGAAATTTTAAAAAGTAAGTTAGCAAAGAAATATATTGATTTTCCCCAGACAAAATTATACTTCTGGATTTTAGGGATTGTGGTTCCTACGTCGTAATTCTTTTCCGTGCTTGTCTCTCTTTTGTCACACCTCTAATCTTTGGCACGTAAATGATCTAATTATTGTGTTGCAAGTGCCGAAAAACTCTTACTAAAACTATCCCTACCCCCCACCCCCAAC
>NW_004799090.1:0-3355 GCF_000002075.1 Aplysia californica | reverse complement strand
AAAAAATAAATGAAATTAATAAAAATATAATGAAATAAATAAATAAATAGATAGATAAATAAATAAATAAATTGATAACTAGGTAAATCAATAAATAAGTATCTGTGTGAAGTTAGGTAGGTTTGCTGACTAAAATTATGTCCATATAGATCGTGGATATCTAAGCTTGTATTCAAGATTGAATGGATATTTTTTCATCAACAAAAAGACAAATTAAAAAGCTTCAAGTTGATACCAATAACTCCACATGCCCAGATATTGACGAGCACCTAATTCCACCGCGTTGTGACACACAGCCTATCAAAAACGAACAAACTAACTAACAAAAAAAAGCAACAACAAAAAAAAACAACAACCCCCCCCTCTCAAACAAACCGCACCATGCTTCTTTTTTCTTCTTCTTGATCCCATCACGTAATTAAAAGACCAGAATCTACAGTTGACTCTGCTTAAAATAAACACAGTCACTCCAAAAAAAAGCAGCACACCCCCTTCCTCCAAAAAATGCACAGACAAAATTATATCTCCAGATTTTAGAAACTGTGGTTGTCAAAATTCTGGTTAATTAATAATTAATCTGTGAGGGTGCTTGGCGGGTGCTTTGAAGTGGTTTTCGCCTTCTTTTCTATCAAAAGACTATCATCCTTAGCTCTTGCTAAAATCTAGTTCTGCCGTCCCCTCCCCCCCCCCAAAAAAAAATTAAAAAATTAAAAAATTTAAAAAATAATTTTAAAAAATAAGTAAGTTAAAAAGATATAAACAAAATAAATAGGGCCTACAAATTTAACTGATCTAATTTTGCATGTGTGTGACACTAAGTAGCTAGGCTTGCTGGCTAAAATTAATAATGTTATAAGATCTCTACATGGTATGCAATAGAGATGTCTCATTTTCCTTGAAGGGTACAATATCAATTTTTACAAAACAACAACAAAATAAAAAACCTCAACTAAACAAACAAAAACATGTAGGGCCTACTGGTGGTATCTACAGTGGAGTCCACATACAAAAACATGACCAGTCCAAAAACAGCTGTAACCCGAAAAAAACCCTACAAAACAAAACAAAAAATTAAAAAAAAATATATTTACAAATGGGCACACAAAATATACTTCCCGATTTTAGGGATGTTGGTTTTCAAAACTGGTTATCTATATATGTATATATATATCTTTGTGGGTGGTTAGTGAGTGTTCTGGTTTGGGTTTCACCTTCTTTTCTATTAAATTAATTAAATACCCCTCTGTCCTTCTTTGTACGCTTCTCTCTAGAAGCACATCTAATCGTGGGTATTTATGTATGGCCTCCTTGTGTTGCAAGTGACGTAAATGTGAGGCAGCGTGGTGAAATCAGGCGCTAGTCAAAATAAGGGAAAGACATGAAACTGGCATTTTTCTGCAGGTATTTTTGTCAAATTTTTATTTTCTTGGCCCAACACCTCTCATGCCCAGTAAAGAACACATTTCTGAGTGAGTTTTACTGAAAAACATTGATTAAAGGAATAAAAATGTAAGTTGTCAGTTTCCACAGACTCTCAAGCTAAGGAAATAATTACTTTGGCGGCCATTTTTTCGCTAATTTTGCCTCTGAAACCAGACAACCCCACCTCCTTCAATCGTCTATATCTTGACTTATTTCAAAGACAAATGGAATTCATTTCATCTAAAGCAAAGCAAATGGACAGGCTTTAAGAAAGATACCAAATACTGTGGTTGAGCCAGGAAATAGTGGGGATGAGCTAGAAAATCTTAAGGTTGATCTAGAAAATACTGGGGATGAGCTAGAAAATAGTGGGGGTAATCTACAAAATGCTGGGGATGAGCTAGAAAATCTTTAGGTTGAGCTATAAAATACTGGGGATGAGCTAGAAAATGGAGATGAACTAGAAAATAGTGGGGGTAATCTAGAAAATGCTGGGGGTGAGCAACAAAATAGTGGGGATGATCTCGAGTATATTAGGGTTCAGTTAGAATATACTGGGGATGAGCTAAAAAAATATTAGGGTTGAGCTAGAAAATACTGGGGAATACTTGGGATAAGCGAGAAAAATTTGGGGATGGGCTAGAAAATACTTGCAAATTTTGAGGATCAGCTAAAAAAATACTGGGAATGATCTAGAAAATACTGAGGAATGTTGATGATGAGCTAGAGAATACTGGGGATGGAGATAGAAAATCTAAGGGATAAGCCAGAGGGTATTACCGATGAGCTAAAAAAAATAATGTGGATAAGCTAGAAAATACGTCGGATGTGCTAGAAAATATTAGGGTTGACCTAGAAAATACTGGGGATGGAGCTAAAAAATATTAGGGATGAGCTAGAAAATATTAGGGATGATATAAAATATATTATGGGAATGAGATTTTTTTTTAAAGTCCGGGGAATGAGCTAGGAAGTATTTTGGAGGGGCTACAAAATATAGGGGATACGATTTAAAAAAAACAACGGGCATTAGCAAGAAAATATGAAGGATTTAAAAATATTGGGGATGAGATAAAAGAAATATTGTGGATAATTAATAAAAGTTAAAATTAATATTGAGCGTGAGCTAGAACATATTGGGGATGCGGTCAAAAACATTGGGGATGAGCTAGAAAATGTTGGGAATAAATTAGAAAATATAAGGCATGAGCTAAAAAGTAATGGGGATGAGCTAGAAAATACCGGGATTGATCTAGAAATGCTGGTAATTAACTAGAAAATAGTGTTATATAGGATATTAGATAGAAATGGTGAATATTTGGGATGAGCCAGAAAATATTGACAAAGTTAGGGGATCGGCTAGAAAATGCTGGGGAATTCTGTGGATGAGCTAGAAAATACTGGAGATGAGCTAGAAAATATGACGGGTGAGCTAGAAAATACTGGGGAACTCTGGAGATGGAGCTAGAAAATACTGGCAAAGTTTGGGGATCAGCTAGAAAATACTAGGGATGAGCTAGAAAATATTACATATAAGCTAGAAAATATTAGGGATGAGAAAAACAATACTGGGGATGAGAAAGAAAACGCTGGGGAACATTGGGGATGAGCTAGAAAATATTTGGGATGAGTCGGAAAATAAGAAAAATCTAAAAATATTGGGGATGAAATTTTAAAAAATGTTGTGGATTATATACAAAAGTCTTGGAAATATTGAGGATGAGCTAAACATTAGGGGGAATGAGATAGATAATACTGGGGATGTGCTAAAAGGTATTTGTATTGAGATTGAAAAGTATAAGGAATATTTGGGGATGAGTTAGAAAGTAAAATACACGGGGATAGAGAATACAATTAAATAAGATAGAATAAAATATAATAAAATAAAAAAAGAGGTAGAGTAAAATTAAATAAATAGACTCTGGGACCAGAA
>NW_004799089.1:32261-33553 GCF_000002075.1 Aplysia californica | reverse complement strand
AAAAAAAAAAAAAACCCCAACAAAAATAACAAAACCAAAAACCAAAAACAACTGAGATACTCTTAAAAGTTTCCCCCCACTTGGGAACCGAACTCAGGTCTCCTGTGACTGTGTGCGACGCCCAAGAGTATTATAACACTCTCTACGCTATAGTAAACAGAAGAACTGCAACAAAGGTTATTTTAGACAATTAATTAAATGCCCGCTGCACAAAGTTATAGTACTCATATGACCTTATGCAGTTGCGAGCGCCGTAAAACCTCGACTGAAAAGTTAAAAATCGATAAAATTGAAAAACTGCTAACTATATAAAACTAGAGCTTTAAGTTAAAAGAAAGAATTTTAAAATTGACCTCTGCTCAAAACTGTTATAACAATCTGATAAAATTCAAAAATTGACCTATGCACAAAACTATAACAATCAGGAAAAATTGAAAAATTTCTCCCCACACAAAACTGTTGCATTAAGTTAAAAGATAAAATTCAAAAATTGACCTATGCACAAAACTATAGCATTAAGTTAAAAGATAAAATTCAAAAATTGCTCACCGCACAAAACTATAACAATCAGATGAAATTCAAAAATTGACCTATGCACAAAACTATAGCATTAAGTTAAAGGATAAAATTCAAAAATTGACCTCTGCACAAAACTGTTATAACAATCCGATAAAATTCAAAAATTGACCCATGCACAAAACTATAACAATCAGATAAAATTCAAAAATAGCTGACGGCACAAAACTGTTATAACAATCAGATAAAATTCAAAAATTGACCTCTGCACAAAACTATTATAACAATCGGATAAAATTCAAAAACTGACCTTTGCACAAAACTATAACAATCAGATAAAATTCAAAAATTGACCTCTGCACAAAACTGTTATAACAATCAGATAAAATTCAAAAAAAGCTCACGGCACAAAACAGCACGCACAACAATCCGATAAAATACACGTATATCTCGACACGGTGGAGTCAGGCTCTCGTCGATGTTTAGGCTTAACAGTTTTTCATGGCATATTAAAACCTGTTTCTTTTGATGAAAAAAAAAATCCACCTTTCTTCAATAGAATTCGAGATTTCTGCAATTGAAGGAGGTGGGGGTGGCTTGGTGTGAAAGGTAAAATTAGCGAGAAAATGACCGCCAAAATTTGCTGACTTTCAAAGCTTAGAGTGTCCTTGCAAACTGCAAATTTACAGTTTTGTGTCTTTGATCAACGTTTTCTCTGTAAAATCCACTCAGAAATGTTTTGCAAAATGGACATAAAAGGTACTGAGCAAGACCCC
>NW_004799089.1:29450-31362 GCF_000002075.1 Aplysia californica | reverse complement strand
TGGGAGCTTAAACGTGTCCCAATAGACATGGGAGCTTAAACGTGTCCCAATAGACATGGGAGCTTAAACGTGTCCGAATAGACATGGGAGCTTAAACGTGTCCCAATAGACATGGGAGCTTAAACGTGTCCGAATAGACATGGGAGCTTAAACGTGTCCGAATAGACCTGGGAGCTTAAACGTGTCCGAATAGACATTGGAGCTTAAACGTGTCCGAATAGACATTGGAGCTTAAACGTGTCCGAATAGACACGGGAGCTTAAACGTGTCCGAATAGACACGGGAGCTTAAACGTGTCTGAACTGACGCAGACATTTGGTCGCTTTTAAGCTCAAGGGGGCTATCCCGAAAAATGCTGTTTGGAGAAAATCGAAGGCAAGGTTTTTGCTCCTTGTTCAGTCTCTATAAAATAAGACAAGGAGAGTTTTCTCTATAACTAGAACCAAACAAATAAACACACACGTGAAACCAACCTTCTCCTCTATAGCTAGGGCAATGCCCACTTTTGGTGTAGGTCAAGATTACCCCCCGGGGCAGTGCCACTGACTGTAGTGTCCTTAGGCCATTCTCAAAGGGGGGACATTTCTCGTTCAAGCATAGTAGAATTGTAAATGGGCTGACTCATGTCACGCTCATAACTGTGCCTGATCTACAACTGGGAACTGCTGCTTTTTCTTTCCTGATCCTTATTATTGTCATTTTCCTCTACTTCTTTTGTATGTTTGTCACTCTCTTGTGACCTGCTATTTCCGGGGTGCCTTGATAGTCAAAGCACTTTGGGCTGATGAAGCTAGAGAGGTGAGCACTGTATGTCTGATTCCCTGTAAAAACTTCTCAGTTGACACCCACCCCTTGGCGCTCACATGACCTTATGCAGTTGCGAGCGCTGTTAAACCCTTTACTATTTTTTTAGAAAAAGGTCAAGATTTCTTAACCCCCCTACCCCCCCCCCCTGAAACCTGGGTTAGCCCGCTTGTCCTTAAGAGCGACCATTTATCATTTATATTCACAAACTTCTCACCGCACAGAACTCGACACAGTTGTTTCTAGCCGCGCCCTCAGGGTCTCCGCAGATGTCCAAACGACACGTGAACTCGTCTTGTGCCTCTACCACCGTCTGTCCATCATCCTCCTCCTCCTCCTCCCCCTCTCCCTCCCCTTTTCCTTCTTCTTCCACACTCTTTCCTTTCTCTGCCTGCCTGTCGTCGTCTCCCTCCCCCCCTTCTGTTTCTGTCCCCGTCTTTCCTTTCTCTGCCTCTGCCACCGTCTGTCCATCTTCGTCTCTCTCCTTTTCCTGTCCTTCCACCATCTTTCCTTTTTGCTTCTCTACCACCTTCTGTGCATCCACTCCTTTCTTCTCTTTTTCTCCCACAATTTTTCCTTTCTGTCCCTCCACCACCCTCTCTCTTCCCTCCTCCTCCTCCTCTCCCCTCCTCCTGTCTTCCTCCCTCAGCAGCTGTTCCTCCACCGATCTAACCACTCGTTCTGTCTCTCCGTTCCTCTCCGCCTCCGTCACGGACTTTGCGTCGTTTTCTGGCACTTGAAGGTAAAGACAGAAGATGGGGATGTGAAAGAAACTGGGTCAATAATTTTTCTTTATTAATTATGTAATGATAACAACAACAACAACAACAACAAAACAACAACAACAAAACAAAACAACAACAACAAAACAACAACAACAACAACAACAAAACAACAACAACAACAACAACAACAATAACGACAACAACGACAACAACGACAACAACAACAATAACAATAAAACAACAACAACAGCAAAATCAATAACAACAACAATACGGATAATACGCATTCAATTACAGTCTAAACTCGCATAATTTACCGAAATCGGCATGACACGAGCATTTTCTCGTTGTTTACGAATTTCGCTTTGTACGTATTTAAACCC
>NW_004799089.1:24894-26462 GCF_000002075.1 Aplysia californica | reverse complement strand
ACAACAGCAACAGCCACAACAATAATAACAACAACAGCAACAGCAACAGCCACAACAACAGCCACACCAGTAACAACAACAACAACAGCAACAACAACAACAACAACAACAGCCACAACAACAACAGCAACAACAACAACAACAACAACAAAATCGGCGAAGGAAAGTAGACACAACATTTGCCGGTACCGCATTGTTTATTATTTTCCTTTCTTTAGAACCTTCTAAGTTGCACAACCATTGTCAATATACATTTCAAAGTGTCATTTTTACACTACAGTGCTCGCTTTTTTCAAATACAAAAAACCCCCAACAAAACAACCTCATAGAAGACGCTGGAAGTAAGTTCGCACTGGTAGAACATTATGGGCGAAAATTGTTCAAATAGATTTTAGTCGAATTACAAGTCAAAAACTATCTCGCGAAAGTTGTCAAAATAGATGACTTACAAGTGAAACACACTATCTGATCTCGAAAAGTTGTCAAAATAGGTGACTTATAAGTGAAACACACTATCATGAGAAAGTTGTCAAAATAGATGACTTATAAGTAAAAAAAAATATCTCGAAAAAGTTGTCACAATAGATCACTTTTTAAAGTCAAAATATAGGCCTATCTCGAGAAAGTTTTAAAAAGATATGCCTTATATACCTCCAAAAAGTGGTCAAAATAGAAGACTTACAGGTCAAAATGAATATCGAGAAATTTGTCAAAATAGACGACTGACAAGTCTAAATAAATTATACATGTATTGAGAAAGTTGTCCAAATTGATGAATTACAAGTGAAAAATGATCATGAGAAAGTTGTCAAAACAGAAGACTTACAAGGTAAAATAAATATCGAGAAAGTTGTTAAAATAGAAGACTTGCGAGGCAAAACAAATATCGAGAAAGTTGTCAAAATAGATGTTTTACGAGTGAAAAATGATCATGAGAAAGTTGTCAAAATAGACGACTTACAGGTCAAAAGTTGTGAATATTCTGTGTCAAGGTTTTCCACTGTGTTCGTGAACAGCACATTAAACAACACTCTTCGCGTGAGTGGCTGGCGGGTGCTCTTTTGTGGTTTGCTCCTTCTTTGTTCTAGCATCTGCGTTTGTTGCCATTTTTTTTGGTCCGAAAGTTGCCCCAAAAATGGCAAAAGGTGCCAAAAAAGTTGCCTTTAATTTTCAAGCTTTCAACTGTCTGTGACGACGTATATATATATGGCAATATGTTGATAAAGGTTACAATCTAAAGCTCCAAAATATCATTTGTAGTCACCCACAGGGTAAAAATGTGAAAAATAAAGATTTCACAATAGAATGAAACCAAAACTAGAACAGCACGGATACATGACATAACCCAAAAAATTAGCAAATCAGGGAGCGTGTCCATCTATCCGAAGATAGGCTATTTTAACCCAAAACGTATATAATTCAAGAAAAAGTAGGCCTACAGGACATTACATGTAAATTATGGAATCACACACACACAATTGGGGCGTGCCAGTGTCAGTATTCGGTTTTGGTGGAGACACGCTCTAACATAACACATTTATATTTTTAAAAGGGTAGGAACAGCATTA
>NW_004799089.1:22345-23789 GCF_000002075.1 Aplysia californica | reverse complement strand
CAGAGGGGAAGTAAAGAAGTAGGACCTACCAGTGACACCCTCCAACCACCCACACAGACAGAAACAACAGAGGGAAAGTAAAGAAGTTGAACCTACCAGTGACACCTTCCAACCACCCACACAGACCCAAAAAACAACAACCGAAAACAAACCAACAAACAAAAACTACGCAAAGAAAATAAAGAAATGAAATCTACTGGTGACAACCACCAACCACCCACTGTGAGAGATTTGACGGGTGTTAGTTTTAGTAAGAGTTTTACAGCATTTATCGCAACTCAATTAGAATATAGATCTGAAAAGTGTAAGTCACAAGAGAGTAACAAACGCCCCTAAAAATATGGAGAGGTAAATGACGTTACATGTAGTTGTAGCTGTTTGATAGGACAGAAGTAGAAGGAGCAAAGCGCACCAGAGCACCCGCTAACCACCCACAGATATATTAAATTAAATATGTACAAAAATATGAATAGATCTAGGCGTATAAATTTCATGAACAAAAATATGTCGTGCTGTAAACAATATTATGACGTAGCAAATCCCCTATCTAATTAATAATGACTGGACCACGTGACCTGAGTGACCAATCGC
Source organism: Aplysia californica (assembly GCF_000002075.1). Taxonomy (NCBI): domain Eukaryota; kingdom Metazoa; phylum Mollusca; class Gastropoda; order Aplysiida; family Aplysiidae; genus Aplysia; species Aplysia californica. The sequence continues at coordinate 23,198 of NW_004799089.1, read as the reverse complement.
ATCCACCATCACGCACTCTCCCGCCGTCCGTCTCCGATACGTGTTTTTGAAGAGGAAGCAGTGTGGGTGTACCGTAGGCTTGAATTGATCCCAAACCTGCCACCACCAGTGTAGATAGTGTGCTGTTGTGAAGTGCCGGCGGGCGATCGACCACCAAAGGTGTAGGCTACATCCATGGAGGCCCCAGAGTGGGGGGGGGGGGGAGGGACATATTTGTTTGTGAACTCATTCTCTCAAGACTCACTGGTGAACATTAATGGTGAAATGGTATGGATTTAACAACGCCCCTATCAACACTATGGAATATTGTAACAACAGGCAAGTTTGATGGAAAGAGAGGCTGAGGCAGACAGAGCGAAAAGATACTGGACAAGATGACAACATGGCTAGGAGCAGCAAAAACACTAGACGCCATTGCTGCAAGGCAAGGAGTGAAGTGGAGGTCCTTGATCGCCCACGCCAGTCGGCAAGGCAAGACAGAGTGAAGTGGAGGTCCATGATCGCCCACGCCAGTCGGCAAGGCAAGACAGAGTGAAGTGGAGGTCCATGATCGCCCACGCCAGTCGGCAAGGCACCGGATGGTGATCAACACTGTTAGGTTATTTAAGGGGCGGGACCTCCGAGTTCAACGTCCATCTCCAAAACGACAGAGCCAAGTGGGAAGTTCGTGTAAAGTAAAATGTCTTTCCCAAGGACACAACGTCGGACCGAGCTGAGGCTCGAACCCCCGAACCTGCAATCTCACGACTACGAGTCCGGTAGCCTAATACGGGGTGCCCACTACGGATGGGATCGGCCGATCAGACCGATCGCCCGACTCGATCGCCTCAAATTTCAGGCGATCGAGTCGGGC
>NW_004799089.1:18084-19810 GCF_000002075.1 Aplysia californica | reverse complement strand
TCCAAATAAAGACAAGTGAAACAGCTTTAAGTTGATACAAATAACTCTACATGCCCAAAAATTGACCAGAGCCTGGTTCCACCACGCTGCCTCACATATTAAAAAACAAGCTCTAGCCTTACCAGACCGTGTCTAGTTAGGAAACAGTATCTGGTTCTCCGCGGGTTGCTGGCCACTCGGACCTGGGAAAAACTGGAGAGGAGAAAGGATCGTTATAATACATGTACAGGATGTGTTTATCCGTTGATTTATTGATTTATTCATTTATTCATTTATTATACAGACTCAGGATGGTTAAAAAGTAAGGTACAAAGAAAAATTAGTGGACCCATTTTTGGCATCAATTTCAACAAAACTTCGAACAAATACAATTTTTATTCAACCACCAAGTGGACAACCAGCTTGTCAATTTGAAAGGAATCAATCTCCATGTTTGAGTTTAATTATTTTTAAAAATGTTTTAGATCAATCAAAATTCATAACAAAACACAACAAACAGAAAACATCACCCCCACCCCCTCGAAAATCAACGACAAAAGAACAAACATTCAAACAAACTAACAAACAAACAATACCCTCCCAAAACAGCAAACAAATAAACAAAACAAAAACAAAACCCAGTCTAATCCGATATATATAATACTGTCTCCGCGGTTTTATGCAAATATAAAAAAAATAATTTTTTTTTAATTTATGCAAACTGAGCCCAAAAAATGTGAAATTATGCGACTCTGTTAATCTTAACAAAGAATGATGAAGGAAAATAATCAGAAATTATGCACCAAAAAAAAAAAAAGATCAAATTTTGCTAAGTTTTGCGGGGTGCAGAAAACCACGGGGACAGATAGAATGTGAGGCAGCGTGGTGGAATCAGGCTCTCGTCAAAATAATTCAATCAAAGATATTGGCATTTTTCTCCCCGTTTGGCAAATTTTATCAAATTTTTGTTTTTTAACTCAACAGCTTTTATGTCCATTTAAAAACACATATCTGTTTTTATTGTCCTGAAAAACGTTGATTAAAGGTACAAAAAAACGTGAATTTTCAGTTTTCAAGGACTTTCACGCATTCAAAGATACCAAGCTTTGACGGCCATTTTCTCCCTTATTTTTCCTCTGAAATCAGGTTACCCTACTCACTTCAATCACAAATATTTTTCGACTTCTATTAAAGATAGATGGGTACTTTTTTTCACCGAAAGATAGACAAATGAACAGACTTTTAAGGTGATACCAATAACTCCATATTATGGCCAAAAATTGACGAGTGCCTGATTCCACCACGCTGCATCACATATACATGATATAAATATATAATATTAGAAGCACTGACCGCGCAGAATTCCACACATCCGTTCCTGATGATTCCTTGTGGGTCCGCGCAAATGTCGGGGCGACACACGAACTGTTCCTCCACTTCAGAGCTCTCTGACTCCTCCACGATCTCCTCTTCCTCCTCCCCCTCCCCCTTCTCCTCGTCCTCTGTCTCCTCCTCCTCCTCCTCCCGCTCCTCTGTCTGTCCATCCATCTGTTTGTCTGTCTCTGAGACTGGGTTAGTGTCTTCCATCTGCTTGTCGTCGACTGTCTCCACTAAGGTTGCCGGTTCGTTTGCCACTGGTGGAGAATTCAGTTATACAAGGGGTGACAAAGGGAGAGGGGTGGAGGTGTTGTCTCTTTCTTTCTTTCTTTCTTTCTTTCTTTCTTTCTTTCTTTCTTTCTTTCTTTCT
>NW_004799089.1:16378-17647 GCF_000002075.1 Aplysia californica | reverse complement strand
GGAGGGTCAAAAACAGACAGTCGGAAACTGTCATAGACACCCATCACTCACCAGGCGATCATAAACGATAAAAGACACCCATAGACAATCATAAACGATAAAAGACTCCCGTAGACAATCATAAAAGATAAAAGACACCCATAGACAATCATAAACGATAAAAGACACCCATAGACAATCATAAACGATAAAAGACACCCGTAGACAATCATAAACGATAAAAGACACCCGTAGACAATCATAAACGATAAAAGACACCCATAGACAATCATAAATGATAAAAGACACACATAGACAATCATAAAAGACACCCATAAACAATCATAAACGATAAAAGACACCCATAAGCAATCATAAACGATAAAAGACACCGGTAGACAATCATAAACGATAAAAGACACCCGTAGACAATCATAAACAAGAACAAATAATCACCTACAATCAGCAAATGCTAAATAAACAATCATGGGTAGTTGCAGACAATCACAACACAACGACAGCCAACCAGAGAAAATCCCTTACTAGACAATCCAATCATAGACAATAAGCTACAAATAAGACAATCCTAGACAATCTTAGACAATTAGCTACATGTACAAGTAAGACAATCATGAACAATCATAGACAATTAGCTACAACAAGTAAGACAATCATGGGCAATCATGATTTCCCAGTAGATTTACCTGGGGCTGTGTTGCTTAGCGCCAGTAGGGTGGTACAGCACAGGAGGAGGGGGAGAAGGAAGACCCTTGTCTTGTCTTGGGAGAACATCTTGTGGGCTTTGTGTGTGTGTGTGTGGGCTGCTGGCTTGGTGGGACGGTGGGATGCTGGCTTGGCGGGATGGTGGGATGCTGGCTTGCTGGGGTGGTGGGATACAAGTTAGGAAAACTTGTGGGATAAAAGTTATGAAAACTTGTGGGATGGTGGGATAAAAGTTAGGAAAACTTGTGGGATGGTGGGATAGAAGTTAGGAAATCTTGTGGGATAGTGGGATAGAAGTTAGGAAAATCTGTGGGATGGTGGAATAGAAGTTAGGAAAATCTGTGGGATGATGGGATAAAAGTTAGGAAAATCTGTGGGATGATGGGATAAAAGTTAGGAAAATCTGTGGGATGGTGGGATAGAAGTTAGGAAAATCTGTGGGATGGTGGGATAGAAGTTAGGAAAATCTGTGGGATGGTGGGATAGAAGTTAGGAAAATCTGTGGGATGGTGGGATAGAAGTTAGGAAAATCTGTGGGATGGTGGGATAGAAGTTAAGAAAATCTGT
>NW_004799089.1:12996-14707 GCF_000002075.1 Aplysia californica | reverse complement strand
GCTCCCCTGGACCTCCGTGTCACGTGACTGGTCAGGGTGCGGACGGTCTTCATGTTATGTTATATGGCCGCTGTTAAGCACTGGGGGGTTCTCCCGACAAATGCTGTTTGGAGAAAATGGAAGGTACAGTTTTTGCTTGGAGAAAATGGAAGGTACAGTTTTTGCTTCGTGTTCATTCGCTTTTCACACGTTTCTGGAACAGTTTTTTTCCATTTTTAATGAGTCATAACTTTTGTATTTATTATCTTACAGTACAGTCTTTAAATTACAGGACTTCATACCTGCATGACGTTGTTGTAAAAAACCTATTTGCCTGTTAAATTGATCTTACTTAAAATTATGAAATGAGAATGGCTTGAACTTTGCTGTGCATTTCGAACGTTTGTTTCCCGAACTACGAGGGCTGCCCCACGGAAAACCGGAAAAGGTCCATAAAAGCAAAAATCTTTGTCCTATTATAATAAAACTGTAACACATCATACCTCAACATGTGCTTTATTTCTCAATGGAATCACCATCCTGCTGGACACATTTTTCCATCGCAGGATCAGTGAGAAGATACCCTCCACGGGATGTCAACCAATCGTTCACGGCTTTTACAAAGTCTTCGTCGTCGGAGACTCGCTGTCCAGAAATATGGCGTCTCATTGGTCCAAAAGGGGGATAATCTGAGGGGGCCAAATCAGGACTGTGAGGCGGGTGTGGCAGAACTTCCCAACGGAACTTTTGGATCCAGTTTTTCGTAACGTTTACGGTGTGTGGTGTTGCGTTGTCATGCTGCAAAATGACCCCGCTGGACAACCGGCCTGGTCTTTTTCGGCGCACAGCCTCTTTCGACTTTTCAAGAGTCTGACAGTATCTGTTAGCCTTAACAGTTTGTCCTGGTTCCAGAATCTCAAGAAGCAGAACACATTTAGCATCCCAGAAAACCGTAGCCATGAGTTTCTTCACCGAAGGCTGAACTTTTAATTTTTTCGGGGAGGTCAAGACGTGTGCTTCCAAAACCATTGAATCCCTCTTCGCCTCAAGGGTCATGTGGTGTATCCAAGCCTCATCACCTGTAATAATGCTTCTCAGGAATGCTTCATCGTATTGTTGGAGGTCTCCAGATGCGTCCATGACTCCCGTGACAGCTTGGCGACAACGATTCCACAAAGTCTGAGACACTTCAACACGTTGCATCACTTCTACCCTTGACCAATTTTCCAAAGGGGTAGCCATGTTTGGAGAACTGCTGTGTTCGTTGGGTTTGTTGCCATGCTCATGGTGTTCAACTGGGAAATTCCTAAATGATTATTTTACAAGTGTGCGTCTATAGAAAGTGAAAATATTGAATAGTTTTCAAATTACAGCCAAATTCCGGTTTTCCATGGGATAGCCCTCGTATTAAAATTTTCAATAAATTTGTTTGTCGACGGATTTTTGTAAAATTTTCCCGTGTTGTTCATGGGAATCAAGGTATGGTGGTTAAAGTAAGTTGATTTCTGGGGTTTCAAATTTTGGGTTCTTTAAAAGACAAGGAGAGTTTTCTCTAGATCTATAACCAAACAAATATACACATCAATGAAACCAAACTTCTCCTATAGGTAGGGCAATACCCACTTTTGGTGTAGGTCAAGATTTCTGGAAACCCCTGAAATCTGGGATAGCCCACTTGTGCTTAAAAGCGACCATATATAAGTCTTGTCTACTGAAGGGGAGGTGGGGGGGG
>NW_004799089.1:3255-10379 GCF_000002075.1 Aplysia californica | reverse complement strand
AGAGAGAGAGAGAGAGAGAGAGAGAGAGAGAGACAGACAGACAGACAGACAGACAGACAGAGAGGGAGACAGAGAGTGTGTGAGCTTATTGATATGATGATCAGCAGATACTCTCCACAAGCCGGTGTGTTGTGAACATAATTACACACTACACATGGCAGGTGTGTTGTGAACATATTTATATATTATTACACACTACACATGGCAGGTGTGTTGTGAACATATTTATATATTATTACACACTACACATGGCAGGTGACATGACCATTACACACACACTCTGTGTGAGAGACATATTAATATTATAGAATAAAAAATACAATTGAATGTGTCTGAGACTGTCAAATGTACGCACTTTCTAAGGGCCGAGATTGGCCTGTGACAAACCACGACAAAGTACATGTACCTTTTTCTACATGTGTGTCTCAATCACCTTTCAGGACTCCTCCATCATCATCTTTTGGGAATTTTTGAAAATATGTTTGGTCGCTAATTTTAAAAAAATCATTTTAAAAATAGATTTTTACAAAATTAATGATGATGGTGAGGATTGAATTCGATTTTTTAAAGTTAAAGATATAATTATAGTAGAGTTAGAAGTAAGAATGAGCTTTGTTAAATGACTTTGAAAGTTCAGAGAAACGGAGCAAGCAAGAACAATATTAAATATTATTAAAATGAGTGGAGAATTTTCAACATTGATCAAAAGTAGAAATAAATCTTTAAAAAGAAGTACATGAATAAAAGTTATAAATGAAAATACAAGCAGACTGATCTGCAATTATTACTTTTCCGTTCCTTGGCACATTATGTGTAAAACTTGCAAAATACTGCAATAAAATTAATACAATTTACACTTTTCTCTGAAGTGGAATGACCAATAATTGTCTCAACAATTCCCACACATCATACACAACGCGTTGAACGATGGAATCCTCAGCGAAACAATTATGGCAGCAACTGGCATGCACATTTGTTGGCTTCCAGCAGCAAATCTCGTATTTTCATAAAAATACCGTAAGTATAAAAGAAAATTGCAGATCAAGCAGAAACAAGTACGACAGAAAATTCAGTGAACCGTTCGGATTTCATAAACCAGTGGAATGATTACAGTAAATTCCAACAAAAAAAAAAAGTAAATCGGTGAAAAGAAAAATCAAATATATGGAAACATCTGACAAATCAAAGGCTACAGTTTAAAAGGAAATAGAAATATGAATAAGATTATGAATACAAGTCATGATTTACCGATAGACATAAACGACAGACATAGTAGCACCGTATCATCTCAAAGGGGAAGGAAAAAAAAAATCAAGGACAAATGAGACAATGAAAAGGCATTCACACCAGGAAGTGATCAAAAGACGCTACAGAAAACATTTTGTTGTTATTATAAGTCAACAATCCAAAGAAAAAAAAACGCTTTATCAAAAATCCTCCGAAGAAAAACGATATAAAAATAGTATAATTTGTCCTTTTACAGAAAAACAAAATGAGAAATAATTGCCTTCTTATATTTGCTCGTGTTAAAATTTGCTGAAAAGACGAATTGCAACAACTCCTTTTTACCAACAGCCTGAATCCACTGATTGTATCACTCCTCCTTCCATATTTAAAAAAAAAATATATAGTCGAAGGTTTTACGGCGCTCGCAACTGCATAAGGTCATATGAACGCCCTCCTTCCATAGCCTACTACTACATGCATGTATCTTTTTTAACCTTTCCTCGCTAACCTTTGACCTCAGTGACCTCGGAGTACAAAAATACATGTGTCTTATATTTAACCTCCCCTAGCTAACCTTTGACCTCAGTGACCTCGGAGTACAAAAATACATGTGTCTTATATTTAACCTCCCCTCTCAAACCATTGACGTTAGTGAACTCTTGATATCTTATAACTTCCCCTCTCAAACCATTGATGTTTAGTGAACTCTTGATATCTTATAACTTCCCCTCTCAAACCATTGACGTTAGTGAACTCTTGAGTACAAAAGTACATGTATCTTATAACGTCCCCTCGCCAACCATTGATGTTAGTGAACTCTTGAGTACAAAAGTACATGTATCTTATAATGTCCCCTCTCAAACCATTGGTGTTTAGTGAACTCTTGATATCTTATAACGTCCCCTCTCAAACCATTGACATTTAGTGATCTCTTGAGTACAAAAGTACATATATCTTATAACCTCCCCTCGCCAACCATTGACATAATTTAGTGAACTCTTGAGTACAAAAGTACATATATCTTTTTACCTCCCCTCGCCAACCATTGACATAATTTAGTGAACTCTTGAGTACAAAAGTACATGTATCTTATAACCTCCCCTCGCAAACCATTGACGTTTAGTGACCTCGGAGAACAAAAGTAGGCCTACATGTAATGATATTGGGCAATACTGCCCTCTGGAAAACATAAAACAAAAAATGTTAAGAACTTAATTAAAGATTACTTTAAAAAATTCTTTCATATATTATGACTGTTGGTACTCGGTGTAATTAATTAATTAATTATTCGCAGCAGTCACATGCTCCGGTGACAAAGTATAGGGTTTCAAAAATTCTAAGAATAGAACTTACAGTATTATAAGGATAGCTCAAATTCGTCGGGACCGGCCTCTGTAGTTCGAGGGATATGTGAGACGTGCTGACAAAATGCGTTACTTCTCATATTTTCGCCCTGTAGAAATAGATATGTGGAATTGATAAGCGGAGTTTTTACAATTCATTAGTTGGAAATAATAAAAGACATGGTAAACTTGAAGAAAATGACATCAGTTGAGAGTCTACAAATGTACTCCTTTGTTGATTTTCTTCCGATTGTTTGTTTTTGTAAAGTGTTTTACGGCGCTCGCAACTGCATAAGGTCATATGAGCGCGCGGGACACACCTAATATTTTCAGTTCGTAGGAAATTTTGAATTTTGCCCGGGTGGCGGCCGAAGCCTACTCTTATCGATTTTAGACCACCAAGGGATCTTTAACGTGCGCAACTTGCACACGAGCCCTCTGAGATTTTTCGCCCTTAACCGAGAAGGCTAGATGTAGATCTTTCCTACCAGAAGATCAGGGGTGTGGCAGAAAGACAGCAGTAAGGAGGAGCCAAGGAGTAGCAGTAGAAAGGCTGCAGAAAGAGCCAGGAGCCCAGAGGAGGGGGCAAAGGAGGTGAGGGGGTGGGGGCAGAAAGTGGAAATGAAAGCAGACGACAGAACATTGCTAGAGAGCAGGAAAGGAGGTGAAAGGAGACAATTTTAGAGAAGAAATTTTTTTGGTCGCTACCCGGAATCGAACCTGGGACCTTTGAATGAGAGGCCAACACCTTAACCTCTAGGCCACGAGATCCCCCCTTTTCTTCCGATATCTCCATTTGTGAAGTGTGAGAAGTACATGTAACTCATTTTGTCAGCACGTCCCACATATATATCTTACAAAGATAAAGAAGAAATAAAAAACGGCACAGTTCAACTGATGCGGGATTTCGAGTCTTCTGTGTTTGAGCTGTCCATGTTATACAGTATATTTCCATAAAAGATTACTTTTAAAAATTATATAAGACCGCTGTCACTGGGTGTAATTAATTATTCCCGTCAGTCGCACGCTCCGGTGATGTAGCATAGGATATAAACATTTTCAAAGATTTGAACTTATTTCTATTAAAATTACTTTTAAAAATTCTTTCCTGTTAAATTTTTATAAACTGTGGTTACTGAACTGTGGTTCCTGAACTGTGGTTACTGAACTGTGTTTACTGAACTCTGGTTACTGAACTCTGGTTCCTGGGTGTTCTGAATGATTCCTGTCAGCCCCAGACTCCAGTGATGTGGTAGTGGGTGTAAAAAATTCTAAGAACTTATTTTCAATAAAGATAAACTTTTTTGGCGCTCATATGACCTTATGCAGTTGCGAGCGCCGTAAAATCCTCTACTATTTTTTTTTTAAAAAAAAGATTCCTTTTTAAAATTCTTTCCAATCGGACGGTTATTACAGGGAGCTATAATTGTTCTCCTCAATCACCCACTTGAGTGACATAGTATGCCGTATTCCAGCGACAACACGAACACAGAAGTGAGGGAGCTATTTATAGGTACGTTACCCACAGCTACAGCAAGATCAGCTGTGACCTGGTTAGATTTACCCTATCCATACGTCGCGTTTTACTATCGTATCCATACGATGTGGGGAACTCTGTGCCACCACTTAACCCTATCCGTACGTCGCGTTTTACTATCGTATCCGTACGATGTGGGGAACTCTGTGCCACCACTTAACCCTATCCATACGTCGTGTTTTACTATCGTATCCATACGACGTGGGGAACTCTGTGCCACCACTTAACCCTATCCGTACGTCGCATTTTACTATCGTATCCGGCATAACTTTACCCTATCCATACCTCGCGTTTTACTATCGTATCCATGCGACGTGGGGAACTCTGTGCCACCACTTAACCCTATCCGTACATCGCGTTTTACTATCGTATCCATACGACGTGGGGAACTCTGTGCCACCACTTTCCAAAGAGGAAATTTACTCGTTAATCCGATCTGTACGCTTTGCATAGCAGTCTGTCAAAATGATTTTTTCAGAAATACTGGAAGTTTCAAAGAGATAATCGTACTAAAAGTATTCTAAAATGTGAAGAATACAACCCCGGGGGGTACAAAACGACCCCAGGGGGTACAAAATGACCATGGGGGGTACAATACGACCCCAGGGCGTACGGGTAGGGATAAAGGATATATATCAAGAACCATTTCTATCACAGCAAACATTTGCTTGGATTGGACACACCAGCCATCTATGTATTATCACTTCAAATATATATATTATATCACTGTCTGCGGAGAGTAGTATAATATACCGGTATATATAATAATATATACTTTTACATGACATTTATGGAAATCTTCAACTTATCCATAGATGAGAATTAAAGAGATCAAAATCAGTAAAAGAAATGGAGACAGATACGTTTTACTTTACCGTCTATCATGCTGGCAAAACTCTTCCGTTCTACGTCGAATTGAGATCAGAGGAGATCATATTACATTCAGTTTAGTTTTAGTTTCAGTAAGAGTTTACAGCACTTGTAAGACAAATAGGTCATATAATATATATATATATATATATCTATATATATATCTATATATATCTATCTATATATATATATATATATATATATATATCTATATATATATATTATAAGTGCCGAAGGTCAGAGGTGTTAATAAACAGCAACGTACAAAGAAGAAAAGCTGGAGCAGAGCGGAGGAGAACGATAGGTGTTTGATTGGACAGAAAAGAAGGAGCAAACCACACCACATTTAATTTATTTATAAATATATTATAGACAAAAGGTGAGACACTGCAGTGCACACGCCGTATCGTTAATTAAGTAACAAACCGTATACCGGGGACAAAATTAGATTGCAAAGATTTCATCCAAGTCATGTGCAATCTTCACATCTATCATAACTATCAATAGAAATGCACAAGTGTATCAATTGTAAATGTCTCCCAAAGTGTGTGTCGTTGGAGGATCTCTCTAGTAATACAAAGAGAATGATAAGGTCACCGACTAGAAGCCCAGATTTTTCCGGATGAATGAGGAGCAATTTCTTTGGGTAAATGGTGTGTTATTTGGTCGCACAAAGTGGGCTATCTCGAAAAATGCTGTTTTGAGAAAATCGAAGGTAAAGTTTTTGGACCCTTGTTTCAGTTTCTTTAAAAGACAAGGAGAGTTTTCTCTATAACCAAACAAATATACACACCTATGAAACCAAATTTCCCCTATAGGTAGGGCAATGCCCACTTTTGGTGTAGGTCAAGATTTCTGGAAACCCCCCGAAATCTGGGTTAGCCCGCTTGTCCTTAAAATAAAAGCGACCATATGACAATCAGTGCTTTCATGTCCTTGGTGGGGGGGGGGGGGGGGGGGGGGAGGGACTGAGCTGTTGATAGGCATGAAGATTGCTCAGGACAAAAATGACTAATCCATAACGTGTCACGACGTGGTGGAACCAGGCGCTCCTCAAAGTTTTGGGCTTGTACAGTTATAGAACTTATAGGTGAAGTATCATCTTAAACTCGCTCATTTTTCTACCTTTCTGTAAAACAAACAACAAACCTTCTATCTTGAATAGGAGTCGAGATATTCGCCATTGAAGGAGGTGGGGGGGGGGGCGTCTGGTTTCCGAGGTAAAATTAGCTAGGAAAATGGCCTCCAAATTTGGCAACTTCCTAAGCTTGAGAGTCATTATTAACTGTAAATTTACATCTTTCAGTAAAATGAACTCAAAAATGTGTTTTTAAATGGACTTTACGGGTGTTGAGTCCAAAAACAAAAATTCAATAAAAATTGCCAAACGGACAAAAAAATGCCAGTTTCTTCCATTTCATTATTTTGACTAGCCCCTGATTTCACCACGATGCCTCACACATTACGTTGCTGAATCCTGGCTCGTGAAATTTGTGAGAACACACACACAAACACATACACAGACACACACGTACATGGTGATATCTAGGCACAATTCTTTGATAAAAATGTGACACGAGAAATGAATTCATCACGCACATGTTTTTCTATTCTCTAGGCCTCAGCTGGCATCACAGGGAGTGTGGTGAGGAGATGATGGTTCTAGAACTTTCTATTGGTGAAGCAGCAACTGCACAACTGCACAACAGCACAACAGAAAACAGCACAACAGCAACAGGAACAGCAGCAGAGGTAGCAGGGGAGACACATCCAGCAACACGGGAAATGAATCGGTCAACGTATTCAACGTTTAGGTAAGTTCCACAGTCAGGCATGTTTCAGTCCTAGATATTTGCTATTGTAAAAATAATGTGAATTTTCAAGTGAGATCCACCTTAGTTTAATTTAAAAAAAAAAAAAGGAAATTTGATACTAAAAGTAAATAGTGGATGACAAAAAAAGAAATCAAGACATTGTGGTTCCATGTCTAGGGGCTCCCACCAAGATACTGCAGACCTAAGACAAAGATGATCTAATATAATAAAGACATAATAGAATGATATTGATTTCAAATGTTTCCATCTGTTGTGTCATGTCACCCACCCCCCACCCACACCCCACCCCACCTAATCTCATATATTTTATTT
>NW_004799089.1:0-1647 GCF_000002075.1 Aplysia californica | reverse complement strand
CACACACACACACACACACACGCGTGGGGAAATAGAGTCAAAGATTCATCATTACACGAAACACTTACTCACACACACACACACACTCACACACACACACACACTTACACACACACACACACTTACACACACACACGCCGTGGGGAAATAGAGCCAGAGATTCATCATTACACAAAACACTTACACACACTTACACACTAGCTCAGTAGCTTAATCTTAGAAAGAGTGTTTCTTTTCTTTGTAAGCGTTTTACGGAACTTGTATCACAATAAGGTCATATAAGTGCTGAAGATTAGAGGTGTTTCAAGAGAGTAACAAACACAAAAAAGGAGGGGAGATGAGGACGATAGATGTTTGATAGGAAAGAAGGAGCAAACCACACACCAGAGCACCCGCCAACCACCCACAAAGACACATCATTACACGAAACCCTCCCACATTCTTACTTACACGCTATCTCGATAGCTTAGTCTTAGTAAGAGTTTTATGGCACTTGCAACATACTATGTAGGTCTTATGAGCACCAAGATCAGACAGGCTGTTACAAGAGAGTAACATACGAAGAAAAGAAAGAGGAGAGATAAGACTACAGATGTTTGATGAAAAATGTAGGCCTACATTTCTAAGACTAAATGAGTAAGATGATTGGATAACTTTTAGTTTGATCTATCTTTTATCTAATGTATGAGTTGTAAAGAGAAGCGCACATCAGTATTAGTTTTAGTTTGTTTTAGTAGAGGTTTTACGGCGCTCGCACCTACATAAGGTCATATGAGCGCCAGAAGATTAGAGGTGTTACAAGAGAGTAACAAACATAAAAAAGAAGAAGGGGAGATAAGGACGATAGATGTTTGAAAGGAAATAAGGAGCAAACCACACCGTAGCACCCACCAACCACCCACAATTGAGCGTTTAATTCTACCAGATTTAGAAAAGTCATTTCAGAAGTACATAGAGCTCGCCGATTCAGATCAGGGGAGGGCACCATTATATGTGAAACGTGTTGACAAAATGAGTTACTTCTCGGATTCGAGCCTTATGGAAATAAGATACATCACACTTATAGGTGAAGTTTTTAACAATTTATAAGTATGAAATAATAAAAGGCATGTTGTACATAAAGAATACGACATCAATAGAAAATCTACAAATTTGACCCTATTGTCGATTTTTGGCCAATATCTCCATTTGTGGATTGTGAGAGGTAACGTATTTTGTGAAATGGGAAATGGTATGGGTTTAACGCCTCTATCAACACTATTAGGTTATTTAAGGGGCGGGACCTCCTAGTTTAACGTCCGTCTCTGATAGGACCGAGCCAAATGGGAAGTTCGTGTAAAGTGCCTTTCCCAAGGACACAACGTCGGACCGAGCTGCGGCTCGAACCCCTGAACCCGCAATCTCACGATTACGAGTCCAGTAGCCTAACCACTAGACCACCGACGCCACAACGTATTTTGTCAGCATGCCTCACATATAAGGTAGACATACATAACATAGCATCGGTAAGCTGTTAACATTTCCTCATCCCTGAAAGCAGAATTTTTCAGGAGAAAGGGGAAAAAAAACCTGTTTCTTTCTTTTGACAATTGCAATTTACTTAGTGTATCTTTGTTTGTGTTTGTGAAGTGTTTTACGGCGCTCGCA
>NW_004799088.1:33537-36483 GCF_000002075.1 Aplysia californica | reverse complement strand
TCCTCTCAAAAATAGCTCAACAAATTAGTCCATATTTTAAATTGAGAATGTCTTATACTAGTTTTCCAATCTAATGCTAAAAATAAAAAGATGAACAATATAGAGTATCTAAGAAGTTACACATCTTCAAATTGTTATCCAACACAGTATGCATGGAGTAAACAAAGAAATAACTCAATTATACCGTAATATATTGTTTGACGAAAGAAGCAAGACCACACCCGGAGAACCTAAATTCTAAATGAAATACTGTTCGCAGACGATCAACGTCTACTGCATAACAATAACACTGAACTGCAGGAACACGTTGACAAACAATCAAATCTGTAGAAATGTGTGCGAGATGGAATGCCTCAGGGAAAACATTAACAAGAAGGGATACGGTGAGAAGAAAAAAAAAGAAAACAATTTTTTTAAGTTGGGACAACACCATGTATGAAATACATTGAAAAACAACGCTTTAAATGACCCACGTGGGCCAATAAGAGCAGCCTTTGCATAATTTCAGAACTTTTCTTGCATAAAACGACGGGGACAGTGTTACAGACGTCACACGAGAGAGTGACCGTCTTGAAACTTGTAATAGTACACTATCTATCAAAAATAATACAGATAACTTTTATAGCCCCCACTTCCTGGTGGCGCGGGGCACTTACTAATACAATTAGATTTAAGTCAACGTTTCATGCACTCAACGGTCAAAACTTCTTTGAAATACATTATATCATGTACAAAGACTTCTTCTTTCACTATGACTACTGTAACTAATTCTAGGTCTGCTACTACTGCTTACGACAACTACTAGTACCACTATTCTTAGCACACCCCCCCCCCCCTTCCAATCTGTATATATGATATATATATATATATATATATAAAGCCTTTAAAAGAACGTATGTACCTAAAAAAGCAATAAAGCTACAAAACATTTTGAGCAACACCCCAAATCACACAAAAATAATTACAGAAGTAAACACTGATCTCCTGTCCCCTTTTTTCCTTCTTCAAATCATGGAAAATTAAGAAAATCAAATCAAGTTTTTTCTTCATTATTGCTAAGTTAGAAATCACATTTTTCTTCACTCCCTCACCCCGCCCCAAATCCCTCCTTTATTCTTTTTTCCTCAAATCCTATCTTCTTAGTTGCATGCTCACTTTTTCCTTAAGACATGATGCCTTTGTCTGGTCAGGTCAAGGAACAAATCATAGTCCACACAGCCATTTTCAGACTGATATGAACAGTCATGAACTATGCTAAAATGTTCCTTTCTCGTGTCTATTGCATCCGCAAAAAGAAGCTGGTGCTTGACATACCCTTCAATGTTCAAATGCCGCAACTTCTGCCTTCTTCCAGGCATAGGCCCCAGCGCTTTACACAACGCGTTCTTCGCTAGCTGTTGGAGACTGGGTGATGTCTTGACAGCCTCCACCATGGCGCCGACTCGCTCCATCGTTTGAACGTCACTTTCCTGCAATGTCCTGTCCATGTTTCTGTATGTGGTCAGCGTCTTCTCCAGCTCTGGCAAGTCGTCAGACTGAAGCACACCCTCCTGCCACAACAAGTGAGCGTCCTGTTGGTTTTCGGATCACCCAGACACGAGTAGTGGATCAAAGCCTGGAGAGACACTCGTTGGTTATTCTTTAGAAAACGCGAGGCACCGTATTCTAAGACCAGGCGGGTTGCCATCGGTCCCCTGGCTAGAGCTGCCAACAGAATCGCCCCGGAGTTGTACGGACCTCCCATGTCTGGTACTCTTTCGTTCTCCAAAAGGTGTCTCATGATCCTAAGGTGATAGCACCCAACGATACTATTTAACAAACAAAATGCCTCAGTTTGCATAAACGTCGTTGATATGGAATCAATCTCGTGACTGTTTTCTTTTAGGCTTTGACAGGTCACCGCTTGAAGGCCCTCAGTTTTAGGAGGCCAGTTGGGGAGGACGATGTAGAGCATATACTTTTCAGACAATAGACAGTGGCGCATAATGAAATATTCGACATCTAGAATTGGCTCATTTCGTACCTCAATCTGGATCCCGACATTGAAGAATTTTCCCTCGCATAGCTTGGTGTGTTGTTGGGCGCCTTGTGTTGGTGGCACAACCCGGTCTTTCACTAAAATGTTTCTCGTGTCGAGAATATAGCAGCCCATTGGAAATATATGTTTTAAATATAACAAGCTTCTGAAAATTTAATATAAGCAATGCGCCCCGAAAGAAAAAGCTGACAGGAAGATGGTGTCTTAATATAATTTAAACCGCCAAACCTAAACAAACAACTTTTCACACTTTTAAAATAAAACACGTGATTACGATACTCGCTAAGCACAAGTTAAGATACATAAAAACACTGCACGTTTATCAAGCCAGACTGTATAATTCGTTTGTATCCCCAGTGAATATCTTGTAAAAGTGACTGAATTTTGCGGTAGCAACAAACGTATCCAGGGAAAAACGTATCAAACTGTTGTGGAAGAGAATTTCACACAATAGAGAGAACTGGTGTATTTTGGCTGTACTGTATCAAAAAGGAGCAGGAAGAAGGAAGGCCGAGCCTTCACCACACACAGCCTTTGTTGACTGAAGGACCAGACGGCCAGGTTTTCTTGCCCACAGGGAGTGAGAGTTGGAAAACAATGTCAATGTGCAGTCATGAATGACCAGTGCAACAGCAATACCCCGTGGTCATCACGAGACAGTCCCCTCCTTTCTTATCAAAATGCATGCCCCCCCCCCCCCCCTCCCCCAAAAATTTCCCCAAAAGAGCGAGTGATGGCTCAGTCAAAAAAAAAACACCCCCCACTCCGCCGAGAGAAAGGACAAAGACAAGGAACTAAAATGAAAACAAACAAAAAAGAGAACAAGGATAAAATTATCAGAAAAAGGAAAGAGCAAGGAGGAAGGGGGGGGGTAGGAAATCAAACCGCAGTATCTTAAAGGGGCTGAA
>NW_004799088.1:30829-33437 GCF_000002075.1 Aplysia californica | reverse complement strand
GTTTTGTCATAAATCAGGCATTGGCCCATGGCGCTGTGGGCGAGCCGTCATAATCCAATCACCTGTCTTTGTTGTAAGGTGGTCCCTCCAACCGTTCATGTTGCGTAGGCCCCTCCCACTGTGTACCAATGAGTAAACAATTTTCAGCTGCTGGTGAGGAAAGCGTGTGATCCCTCATGACCCATAAGCCCCGCCCAGAACTCATACACAAACCGTAAGTGAGATGAGTGGTCACTGTAAACCCAGTCTGTAACAAAGTAACAATGGACGTCAACATGAATGTATGACAGATGCGTCGCTCCTTCTCCAAATGGTGGCGACCCATGTGTTTGTTTTACCAAAACACTCGGTTCAGCTTGTCTGATACATTCGTTTTATTATCACCCAAGCACAAAAGCATCAACAAAAGAAAAAGAAAAAAAAACCCAGCGTAAACAACAACAACAACAAAAACAACAACAACAATAAGGCTACCTTCAGTTGGTACCTCAGAAATGAATGGTTTGTTTACTTAATCTTGATCAGTCATGCCTAAAACGGCCACCTATCTTATATGGCCACTTTTTAATGGCAAACAAACTCACTCACACACACTCACACTCATACGCACTCTCTCTCTCTCTCTCTCTCTCTCTCTCTCTCTCTCTCTCTCTCTCTTTCCCACTCTCTCTTTCTCTCTCTCTTTCCCTCTTTCTCTCTATCGATCTATCTATCTCTCTCCAAATCTCTCTCTCTTTCTCTCTCTCTCAAACACACACAAACACACACACACACACACAAACATGCATACATAGTTAACAAAACTCGATGGCATCCAATACACAAAACTAAAACGTAATCCTGTCATCGAGTGACTAATCCCCATCTAAACCTCTCCCTTTTTCCCACAACCCAACTCACCCCATTCATCCTAGATTAACTTCTTCTGGTGGTGGAGTCAGCATATAGGACATTAGTATAGATTCCATTTATAACCTCCTTGAGTCAATATTATTTGAATATTATCACCTCTTCAGTTTAGAATAATTTAGAGCTCGAAAAGTCAACACGGCCTTGGGTGTTATCAAAGATTTTCAGAGAATCTTGGGTGTAATCGCCATTGGCCTGCTCTAAAGTTCTTGCAACACAACGTAACTGATCGTAACAATTTTGCTTGAATAAAGACTCTCGAGGCTTTTCCACAACAGCAACAACTTTCATGAAAGTTTTTATTTTATTTTATGCACAATACAAGCACTCCCACAATACAAGCACTCCCAAACCATTTGTATATAGGCAGAGAGAGAGAGAGAGAGAGAGAGAGAGAGAGAGAGAGAGAGAGAGAGAGAAAGATCTTATTTAACTATGCCTAATACTAAATACAATAATAGCAAAACTACTGCCCTTGTCCGTTAAAAACAAAGAACAATGTTTGTGTATACACTGTAGGTAAATATTTTGTATTTTGTATAAATATAATAAAATATCCGAAATAAACTTTAAAAAGTAATCACTCGATCAACGTGTTAATAAAACGTTGCACTACCCATGAATGTAGCATATCAGTTTTAAACTTGGTAAGTTCTGCATCTTTCGATACATTAATTTAATATTTCATTAAGAGTAGCCCGAGATATGGTCACTCTAAGCTAACCTTTAAAAATCAGACTTGACAAAATTGTTCGAAATCAAAAAAGTGGAAAGGAACACTCCTAAAAACGGAGACTTCTATCTTTGTTATTGGTTACAATTGTCGAGAGGCCAGTTAGACAACCAGACGTTTCCAAAGTATTATTATTATTATTTATTTATATATTATTTTTTTTGCACCCAGAGGACAGTCTGTGAAATCGCCAGCTAGGAACGTTTGGGCAAATGTAGTTTGTCATAACAGTAACAGGGGGCAGTGACTGAAAAAGGTTCGAGCCACCATTCGTCCATTGCTAAAACATACATAAAGCATTGAACAACTTATCAGTGAACCCATGTTGTTTGTTTTTTGAAGGGGGACTTTGGGTTTGTTTGTTTTTTGTTTTGTTTGTTTGTTTGTTTTTAGTGTTTAATTCTTTTTAAAAAATTTGGGGGGGGGGGCTTTAAAAAAGACAAAGCGCTTTTTGAATGTTGTTAGTTTAGAACTTTCTCTCTCTCTCTCTCTCTCTCTCTCTCTCTCTCTCTCTCTCTCTCTCTCTCTCTCTCTCTCTCTCTCTCTCTCCCCCTCTCCCTCTCTCTCTCTCTATCTATCTCTCTCTCTCTCTTTCTCTCTCTGACCTCTCTTTCTCTCTTTGTCTTAAAACTGAATGACAATTATTATAATCCGCAATATGATATCTCTTGCACACAATGCAGCTGATATAAAGTTATCCGCCACCAGTCTTGCCAAGCTAACGAAGCGCCGCTGTATACAATTTCTACATTTTAAATTTTTTTTTAGATATGTGCAGTGGGTATCTTCCTGATACAGCATAATGTTTATTAGAGTTTGCGGATACTAGCTGAAAAACCGAAGAGCTTTCCAGATAAGAAGTAGAGTATACAGGTAAACTGTTTACACGCGATGTTTGTTGAACCCCACAAATAAAAAAGCCAAGAGAGAGAGAGATAGAGGGAGAGAGAGAGAGAGAGAGAGAGA
>NW_004799088.1:21080-30691 GCF_000002075.1 Aplysia californica | reverse complement strand
GAGAGAAAGTGGAGAGGGAGAGGGGGGAGGAATGAAAGAGATGCGGTGGATACGGAAATATAGATAAAGCAGAGATATTGAGAGAGAAAAACAGAAAATGAAGACAGACATAAAGAGCAGGGGGGGGGTAGGGCTAATGATAGAGAAAGAATACTAGTAGGGAGGGAGAGAGAGAGAGAGAGAGAGATAGAGAGAGAGAGAGAGAAAGAGAGAGAGGGGAGAGAGGGAGAGAGAGAAGATGTGAGAGAGAGAGAGTGTGTGTGTGTGTGTGTGTGTTTGTGTGTGTGAGTGTTTGTGTATGTGTGTAAGAGAGACAGACAGACAGATAGACAGACAAACAGGCAGACGGAGAGACAGACAGACAGACAGACAGACAGACAAGGAAGGATGCTTTAAAACAATAGAAATCAAAACATGTAAGACATCATCAGTTATGATCATTAGCACAAATTAATAATAATAATAATGTTATAATTATAATGTAAAAAAAGAATAGGAATAAAAATAAGAATAAGAATAAGAATAAGAATAAGAATAAGAATAAGAATAAGAATAAGAATAAGAACAACAAATAGCATTTGAAGGGCGCAAGGGAAAAAACAGAGATGTCAAAGGAGTTTGGTTTTTTGTTGTTTTTTTGTTTGTTTTTTGTTGTTTGTTTGTTTGGGGTTGTTTGTTTGTTTGTTTGTTTGTTTTTGTGTTGTTTTTTTTTGGGGGGTCATTTTCTGAGTTATTGTTCCAGCATGCCGCCAACCTGGGTCTGCTTTAGTCCATCTATGTCACATACGGAAAAACGTGTGAGGCCTGTATCTGTGAGGGTTAGAAAATATAGGCCACATTGGACGAACCAGCGATGTCAGGATGTTAACGACGGAAAAACCACCGATGCCACGCCTACTTTTCTTTGTTACAGCCTTTGTGACAAATCAGTGGCCATATTATTTCAGTGAAAAATGGTGAATAAACGGTATAACTTTAACGCCCTTGTCAAGACTATTAGTTTCTTTTTCTGAGTTTAACGTCCATCCCCAAAAGGACCGAATCAAATGTAAAGTGCCTTTCCCAAGGACGCAACGTCGGACCGATCTGAGGCTTGAACCCCCTCACTGATCTAATTTGGGCTGCTAAATGGGAAAATCATTCATCGAGCACCAATGTTGCTCTAACCTTTGATTTCTTTTAAAACTTGGGCTACCCAAACATCTCAGCAAACGATCTGTACAATCGTTGGCTGATACCTTTTGTCTCCTTTAATCTTTAAGCGATGAAACGGTACGCGTGTACAGTTACGAGACAGTCAGCAAAAAGGGTGGAGACGATGTGGGCGGCATGCAGCTACTTTACTTTCCACAAAATCAGCCTACTGAATGTGACTCGTGCGCAGGCCAGAACAAGATGGACGGTGATCTGGTTTCTATGTCCGTTCCGCAATGTTGTCGGCCCACCTCTTTCTTTGCGTTCCCCTCTTTCTCCTCCCCTGCACAGTTCCCTAAAGAACGGTCTTTGTTAGGCCACTTGATCTTGTTCCTGATCAAACCAATTCATTGTTCTTCTCTTCACAATAGACAGCAAGTCTAAAATACTAAATAGTGACTCATATGTTGTTTCACTCTTTCTACTGCGCACTTCCTCAATTGTGGCGTGGTCATTGTATGAGATGCCAAAGAATGTGTTAGAAAACCTTAAACCGTAGTGCCGTGTCTCCTGCTTTGTACCCACTCAACCTGTGCTGGAAACCTGCATCTCACAGTCCCATTCACAGCTAATGCAGTATAGAGAAAGCTGGAATGGTCCGTTTATCATTATGAAACCGGTGGAAAAGAAGCGTGCTGCAATTCTCCAGCCCATGAAACCCCTATAAGAGCCGCTGGCCATCAAAGCTGCAACATAATTGTATGCAGACATTAAGGTCTTAAAGGCGATCTAGCCCGACAGCTGTTGTCCGATGTGCCCCATGCTGGAGGACCAAATGCCACACAAGAGACTGATGACTCAGAGTCGTCATCAAAAAATGAATATTAAGCTAAAAAATATAAATTAACACAGTAAATATTACAAACTGGTGTGCAATTTTCTTGTTGCACTCATTTAATAATTGCTTGGCTTTCAAAACTCATCTCGAAACATCGCTGTTAATTTAATTCTGAAGTACATGTTATTCATAGGCAACTTTCCAAGGGCAAATGTAGTAATCTAGATTCTATTACTAAGTCAGTAAGCGAGGAAATAATTAGAAGTAATAACAAAAACATGTAATTCGTACATTCAAATGTAAAATGTAATCATTTAGATTAGAAAGTCTATACGAACAGCAACCGCGAGCAAATGATTGGATAATGAAAA
The DNA here is from genome assembly GCF_000002075.1 of Aplysia californica. Lineage (NCBI taxonomy): Eukaryota > Metazoa > Mollusca > Gastropoda > Aplysiida > Aplysiidae > Aplysia > Aplysia californica. Next base: position 28,348 of record NW_004799088.1, on the reverse strand, counting down.
ACAGACTATAAAGAGAACAAAACGTTCGTAACTTAAAACGATTTTTTTAAAGCTTTCAGATACAAGGCAAGATATATGTAGTACCAGTACCAACAACAAAAAGAAGCAGGTGCGTGTTATTTAAACATTGACAAATAAAAATAAAAATCTGCAAAATCTACATAATGTATTTTGTATATTGCAATTCGTTTTCCATTTTTATACATTATATTATATATGGAAGTGTCTACGTTCTCTAACGTTAGAGACCGTATACAAGCAGTATACGTTCTCTAACGTTCTGTGATTCCAATTTTCCGCCATTTTTAAAAAGTTTCCTTCAGACCTCATCTGCCGATCCGATGCCCGCTGCCTCATTGATCCCCCCAAATCCCCATGTTTCCGACGCTCTCATTTTCTTTTTTGTAGAAAACTAGGCTCGCAACTAAAACCCTATACTACTACATACTAAAACTAGATGTCAAAATCTTGATCTTTATGTTGATACCTTTCCTGAAACAGTGCTGTATAATATATTAAGTTTAATCTACCTCTGGTCGTTGAATGTTCTGATAGCTGAATGGTCAGCGTGTCTGCGCTAGAAGTGTATAAGCGTGGGCTCGAATCCCGGTCCCGAAGGTTTTTTATTGTTTTTTTTTGTGGGTTTTTTTTTGTTTGTTTGGGATTTTTTCTTCTTCTCCTCCTCCCGACTGACCAACAATTTCGACCATAATTACAATTTTCTGCTTTGTAATTTCTTATGTTGTGGTAAAGCATGCAAATTCTGGTTTTGTCCCCAAGAGGAGCTTTTATCTACATTTGCACTAAATATAGGCCTACTTTTCCTTTTATGCCTGGTTAAAGTATATTTTCAACAGTGGCTTTCCTTGGTCTGTGAGTCTAATTTTTAAAATTTATTTTAGAATCAGAGAGGCCAAATCTTAGCTCTTCAGCACATTTTCTTTATCCACACCTAGAGTCAGAAGAGAGAGACGGTCGACGACGTCTAGCTTAACTGACTCGGGGATTGAAACTACAAAAGCAAAAAAGTGCAATGGTGTTACGACACAGTAGAAGCTGACGGTCGTCAATTTTTGCGCATCTGGATTTATTGATATAATTTTAAAGCTTGTTCATTTGTCTATCTTTTGATGAAAATAATACATTAAAAAAAAATCATGCATCTTGAATAGACGTCGAGATATTTGCAATTGAACGAGGTCGGGGTCGCCTTGTTTCAGAGATAAAATTAGCGAGAAAATATCCTACAAAGTTTGTTGATTTCCAAAGCTTGACAGTTCTCGGAAACTGGAAATGTACTTTTTTTTTTAACGTTTAATCAACATTTTTCAACTAAATTCACACAGGAATATACTTTTGAATGGAGATAACAGGTGTTGAACCAAAAAACGAAAAATTAGATTAAAAAGCCAAACTGAGGGGAAAATGCCAATATATCTTCGATTTCTTTATTTTGACGAGCGCCTGGTCTCACCACGGTGCTTCACAATTTATCATAAAGAATGCCATCGACCCATTTTATGTCGTTTAGTGGGTGAGCTTATTTGATCCTGCCTGCAGGGGCCAACCTGCACAGAGTGGGATAAATTCTTATAGGCAGACAGAGAGCTCAATTAAAAATGGAAGTCACGTACATTTTATCTTAGCGGGTCTGAAACAAGGCTTGGAATAGGGATTTTGAAGATCACTGTAAATATGCAAGCCAGTTGGGTGGAGCAATTCAAGACAAAGCCTTTTGGAAACGCTCGTTGCTCCAGATTGTTGGGATGACACAAGCCATATTTCAGAATGTGTCAGAAAACCTCAAACCGTTCTACAATGTCTCCTGCCTTATACCAACTCGACCTCTGCTTGAAACATGAATCTCACAGGCCGATCCATAGCTAATGCAGTATAGAGAGAGCTGGAATGGTCTGTTTCACACCACAAGCATTATAAAACCGATGGAAAAGAAGCCCGCTGCAAGATTCTAGCCTCTGAAACTCTTCTATAAGAGCCCGCTGATCATCAAAGCTATCAAATGTGCAGACATGGAGGTCTTTAAGATGTTTTGGCACGACAGCTTTTCTCCGAGTTGCCCCATGCTGGAGGAATAAGTGTCACTCAAGAGTCTGATGGCTCAGAATCGTCATCGAACAATGAATATTAAATAATATAAAAATACACAGAGCAAATATTTCAAAATGGTGTGCAATTTTCTTGTTCGAATCATTTAGCTTTGTCTGTATTCACAAATGAGTAAAGAAATTCACGACTCATTGACTTTCTCGAAGATGGAGACTTCACCCACAGCTAACCCGGGAAAAACCAGAGCTGTCAGTTTGCTACATAGTTTTTCTATTTTGCTCTCACGGAAACACCCATAATAACTCAAGAGTTTTGAAAATGTCTTATTTTTAACAAAAATCGCCATACTTGATGTCAATGCAAACAGTGGAGAGATCATTGTAGCAGAAAAAGAGTTAAAAGTCTTTAAAGTTTATTTTTCAGTTATCTGGAAATTGACAAAACCTGCCATCGCTGGTTTTTCCCTAATGCCCTGTAAAGGTTATTGAAATTTTTCGTGAACCTGGCGACACATAAATGGAAATAAGTACAATTTTAATTATTGAAGCTGTGATAAAAGATGGGGTTAAGTCAAAGACAGGACGCATCAATGATAATGGTAATGGCGATGATTGTGATAAAAATTATTAAGAAAATCATTATTCGAAAATAAAACATCAAGATATATTATTCTATGCACAGCAAAGACACACACTGTACACAGCATAGGGTAGGCAATATTGGTGTACACACGCAAAAAACAACACACAAACAGACAAACAACAGGCGCTTATTACAAGGGCATTTCAAGATTTTTGCCAATAGAACAAAATGAAAAAAACATTTTGATTAAAAATAATTGCATTGAAACCGGTTTCGAGAGCCTCACTATTAACTTACACAATAAAAAAGCATAAAAGTGTATGAAACGCACAAAATATACCGAGAATAATGTAGAATTTTATTGCTAGCAAATACGTAACTCCCCTTTTATATTATATTCAGCAATACCATCGTTCAGCATTTTGCTTTTAGGTACAACAGCAACATCAAAAAAGTTTGCTGCCTGAAAGCGCTATGAGATTTGAGTCACAATAAAGAAAACTACATCAGACAATAATTTATGATATATATTAAATGTATCATATATACATATAACTGTTCATTTAGTCCTGAGAAGGAACAAACAAAATTCAACAAAAGATGTGAACGAAAAGTGACAACTATCCAGAGGCGCCCCTCTGCTATACGTAAAGTCCATTGGGAAAGTCCTCCTTAGAACTTGATTAAAGGAAATTAAAAAAACAGAAAATTCAACATAAATAAGTCGGGGGCAATGAAAAATAGTCAAATAATATTTCCTCGCCAAGAGAAGCACACCTGAGTCAGTGAACCAGTGACGATGTAGAGCAAGGGAAATCACAACTAGCGGGTATAAGAAACACACAGGAGAGAGGGGAGGGGGAATGATTATAGGACATGTTCGTGATGCCCTTCGACCATAGCCCAAATGAACTAAATGTGTCACAACATGGTTGAATCAGTTGTTCGTCACTTTTTGGACATTCAAAGTTATTGTGGTATGTACTCAACGTCTGTTCATTTCCCTCACTTTTGGTTAACAAAATACTCCCATCTGTCTTGAACAGAAGTTTAAAAGAGTACGATTGCAGGAGATCAGGTTGCTTGCTTTCAAAGGTAAAATCAGCAAGAAAATGGTCGCCAAAGTTTGGTGATTGTCAAAGGTTAAGGGTACACGTACTTTAAAATGTAGATTTACATTAGTTGTTTTTAAAATTTCTTTTTCACCTTTGGTGAACATTTTTCAGTAATATCCAGGCATGAATGTGATGTACAACTGACATAAATGGTGTTATGCACAAAACAAACATTTACTTGATAAAAATTGCCCAAGGAGAGGGAATGTTGATTCCTTGACTACATTTGTTTTGACGAGCATCTGATTTCTTCACGATGACACACAATTATAGATCTGTCCGTGGAGACATAGTGAGTAAAGTATAATATAAACAGATGATTTGAGGAGAGAAGTGAATAAAGTGTGGAGGTCAGGTTGTGAAGAAAAAAGACAGGGGGATTAAGACAATTGATGCAAGGATACAAGACGTTTTCACAGAAAACAAAGACGAGATAGAGACCCTCTGGAAACTGGTATTGCTTCCACTAGAAATAATATATTTATACATATATATATATATAATTTTTTTTTATTATATGTATATATATATATATATATAATATTTTTTTAAATTATATGTATATATATATATATAATATTTTTTATGATATGTATATATATATATATCATATTTTTTTAAATTATATGTATATATATATATATATATATATATATATATATAGCGCCCACTCCATATGGATCTTCGCGCTTCACAATAAAATTTGATTTGAATCAACTTTTCATACATTCAAGGCACAAGAATTCCTTGAAATTCATAATATCAACTCGAAATCAGAAGAAGAACGCATGCACAAATTGACTATCACTGTGACTACTGATGACACTTGCCCTTGGAATAAGAAAAGAGCTAGTCAGTAAAATGAGATTTAAACCAAAGTGTCTTTTACATGAGATTTAAATGCAGTCAAAGTAGGTGAAGCGTTTGAGCGTGTGTCCGTGTGTGTGTGTGTGGGGGGGGGGCAGTGATTATACACTGAAGGAGCAGCTATCGAAAAAGAGCCACCTCAATTTGTTTGTTGTAATTTGATATTGATTTTATTGTTTTACAAAGAACAGTTTGAAATATTGTTTCTTTAATTTTTAATGGATCGAAAATTTTAGATGTTATAGTAACTTATACAAGTTTTTAGAAATAATACAAGTATAACGACTTCAGTGCCTTCGTTAAGATATGTCTCGATTAATAGAGGTAATGTTTGTAAAATTTGCTTCAACTCTAAATAATATGCAGCCTTATACACTTACAGATTTTGGACTTGTTGGTGCATAAACAATTCGTTGTCAAATATAACTAGTAAATTAATTGTTCGCTTTGCTTTCAATTAGAAATGACTTTCTCATTTCCAACAGCATGATGATCAATCCTATCGAATTGTGAGACCAAATACAAGATTTACATCCATCAAGTAATATTGCTGCTAGTATAGCATGTACAACGACAACTTCTTCATTCACCACGACTACAACTACTACTCACAGACCCCCCCCCCCCCAACCCCTAATTCATTAAAACTTAAAATAGGACATTTGAAACTCGAAAAAGCAATCAAAGCTGCAATCGGTGATGTAGAACAATTGAGACCAAACAATTATACAAACAAAAATAATTTAAAGAAAGTAAATATTGATTTCCGTCTTCAACCCATGGGTAAAAAAGAAAATTAAATAAAGTTTTCACCCCGACCACTATTCCGAATAGTATTCCTCTCTATGCTTCGTGTTTTATAAGTAGGGAACCATAATTATCTTTCTACCCCCCCCCCCCCCCCTTCCTTCCTTTTTCCTCCGCCGTAGTCTCATTTTTTCTTTTAGTTTAAGACACAACATCGTTCGGTCTCGCCAAAGTACCTATCATAGTCCACACAGTCATCTTTATCCAGATATGCACAATCGTGAACAATGCTAAAATGTTCCATTCTTGTGTCTATTGCATCCGCAAAAAGAAGCTGTTGTTTCACATACCCTTCAATATTTATATCCCGAACCTTCTGCCTTCTCCCCGGCATAGGTCCCAGCGCTTTACACAACGCGTTCTTCGCTAGCTGTTGGAGACTGGGTGGTGTCTTGACAGCCTCCACCATGGCGCCGACTCGCTCCATCGTCTGAACGTCACTTTCCAGCATTGTCCTGTCCATGTTTCTGTATGTGGTCAGCGTCTTCTCCAACTCTGGCAAGTCGTCAGACTGGAGCACACCCTCCTGCCACAACATATGAACTGTCCTGTTGGTTTTCGGATCACCCAGACACGAGTAGTGGATCAAAGCCTGCAGAGACACTCGTTGGTTATTCTTGAGGAAACGCGAGGCACCGTATTCTAAGATGAGGCGTGTTGCCATCGGTCCCCTGGCGAGGGCTGCCAACAGAATCGCCCCAGAGTTGTAAGGGCCTCCCATGTCTGGTATTTTCTCCTTCTCCAACACGTGTCTCAAGATCTCAAGGGGTTGACACCCTACAAGAATATCTAACAAGCAGTAAGTCTCCGTGAGCCTGTACACCTCTTTTAACAAGGACGCTGTCCCGTGACTGTTCTGTCTCCATTGACAGGTCACTTCTTGAAAGTCCTTATAAATAGGCCAAGTTGGGAGGATGATGTGGAGCTTGGGCACTGGAGATATTAGACTGAGAATCATCATGAAATATTCGGCACGTTGTTTGGGCTCATCTCGTACCTCGATATGGATGCTGACATTGAAGGATTTGCCCGAGCATAGCTCGAGATGTTGAATGACACCTTGTGTTGGCGGCACAACCCGATCCTTCACTGAAATATTTCTTGTGTCGAGAATATAGCAGCCCATGGAGACGTACGTATATTTATATGCACCCTTACAAAAATATCATATAAACAGTTTGCACGAAAAAACAAAACTACAAGCCGGAAACTGATGTCCTCAGAAAATTTCCAACGTCCTACTTACACAAAGAACAAGATCTCACACATGTTAAAATAAAAGAAAACGTGTGGTTATACCAAGCTCGAGTTGGGCGATAAACAAAAACACTACACTGTTTAACAAGCCACCAATTGAATCGCAGCCTGCTCCACTAAATATCAATATCGTGCAGAGTGACTGAATTTTACGGTATCAACAAGCGTATCAGGAAGGAACGAATCAAACGAGAAACTGTTGTGGGAGAGATTTTCACACAATAAAGAAAAAATAGTGAATTTACTGGCTGTATCACAAAGGGGCCGCGAGAAAGGAGAGGGTATCCACCTCACTCAGCCTCCCCTGAGCCCCTCCCCCCAATCCCCAAAACCACACACAAACACACACACACACACACACACACACACACACACACACACACACACACACACACACACACACACACACACATCACCAGTGGGCTAAGTTTTTGTTTCTCCACAGGTCGCGAGAGTGTGTAAACAATGAGCAGTCATGAATGACCAATGCAACAGTAATGCCTCGTGGTCATCACGGGACAAGTCTCTCCCTTCTTTTAAACAAAATTTTACCCCGGGGTTATATAGGGCGCT
>NW_004799088.1:12948-19581 GCF_000002075.1 Aplysia californica | reverse complement strand
GGGGGGTATGCATTTTCAAAAAGGCAGGAGACGTTTGTCTTGTGATGACCATGGGGTATTGCTGTTGCACTGGTCATTGTTTGCCTGTTCCCCGTGGGGAAACGAAAACTGCACATTGCACAATGATCCTTCCGCCAACAAAGGGTATGCATTGGGTGGGGGAGGGGAGGGGCAGGGGACCTCTCTCCCTTCTACCCGCCCGTTGTGATACAACCAATAATACACCAGTATTTCTTTATTGTGTGAAATTCTCTCCTAGGCCTACAACAATTTCGCGTTTGAAACGGTTTTTCCTGAAACGTTTGTTGCCACTACAAAATTTAGTCACTTTGTACAATTTTCACTGGAGCTAGCACCCACTCACACAGTGTGGCTTGTTGAACAGTACCGTGTTCTTGTTTATGAGCTTGGTATAACCACATGTATTCTTTTTTTTATAGAAATTGTCAAATCGTGTTCTTTGTGTAGGTTTTGCATTCTTTGAGGACACTACTTTCATGATTTTAGTCCTTTTTGTGCGTATTTTTTATATTATATTTTTGTAAGTTTATCACAAAATATATCGACATACTTTTCCATGGGCTGCTACATTCTTGACACGAGAGACATTCTGGTGGAGGATCGGGCTCTGCCACCAAAACAAGGCGCCCATCAACACCTTCGGATCTGCAGGCGCAAACCCTTCGATGTCACGGTATACACCGAGGTACGAGACGATTACAAACTTTACGATGAATATTTTAGGATGCATCTTAGGACTAAAGAGCGAAGGCTCCATATCATTCTCCCGAACTGGCCTAATGCTGAGGGCTCCCAAGTGGCGGTCTCTCGACAAGGACAAGGGAACAGACACACGACGTCCTCCTGGTTTAGAATGACACACATGCTCATGATAACCTACAGATTGTTGAATATTCTCGTAGGGTGCCATCCCCTTGAGATCATGATACGCTTGTTGGAGAAGGAGAAGGTACCCGACATGGGAGGTCCGTACAACTCCGGGGCGATTCTGTTGGCAGCCCTTGCCAGGGGACCGATGGCAACGCGCCTCGTCTTAGAATACGGTGCCTCGCGTTTCCTCAAGAATAATCAACGTGTGTCTCTCCAGGCTTTGATCCACTACTCGTGTCTGGGAGACCCAAAAACCAACAGGACGGCTCATATGTTGTGGCAGGAAGGTGTTCTACAATCTGACGACTTGCCAGAGCTGGAGAAGACACTGACCACATATAGAAACATGGCCTGGACATTGCGGAAACGTGACGTCCAAACGATGGAGCGAGTCGGCGCCATGGTGGAGGCTGTCAAGACACCACCCAGTCTCCAACAGCTAGCGAAAAACACGTTGTGTAAAGCACTGGGACCTATGCCGGGGAGAAGGCAGAAGGTGCGAGATATGAACATTGAAGGGTATGTGAAACAACAGCTTCTTTTTGCGGATGCGATAGACACGCTAAGAGAACATTTTAGCATAGTTCATGAATGTGCATATTTGTGTAAAAATGGCTGTGTGGATTATATTAGTTACCTTGTTATGACCAAACAAAGGCCATATGTCATAAGCAAAAATGGGGATATCGTTTTCTAGAGGTTAGTAGTTGTAATAGAAATATTCGTCGTTGTATATGATGTAATAGTAGCAGTAATAGTAGATTATATAAATCTAGAATTTGGTGTAACAATTTGATTGTTTTGTTGGAAACGAGAAAATGAAAGGTCAGTATATAGTACATAACCTGCTGGGTACCCCGTTCGATGAACACACTCAAAAGAATCAATCGTCAAGTCATTGTGGGACTAGTGCGCACTGCTTGTGAACGGAAGCCTCTTTTGTTTGCAATGGCGTCTTTGAAGACGGATTTTTCCAAGATTAGATCTAAACGAAACCAAAAAAAAAATGAAAGTTAAGCTACAGTGACTTCTGACTATTTAATATAAAAGTGCTCCCTTTAAGTGATTCTGAACCACATATGGCTTTTTTTCAAATTTTAAAGTTAAGTGGTTCCGAAGTTTTAAGCGACCAAAGTGACGAACTTTCACAAACGCAATATAGATATAACTACAGAGTCTTATATTGTTCATTAAATCCAAAATCTAGGTAAGGCTGCATAATTAAAGAAATGAAGAATTGCACAGATGCACCTGTTTTAATGGAGACACATAAAAAGGCCCATACGAGAACAAACAAAGAAAAAGCATTGGTTTTTAACACCCTACCGGTATTTACACTGATGCAACAATATGCTGTGAATTATAAAGTCCTTAAACGAACTGGCACCACACTATCTTGCTAATCTTCTACGTTAGTACATTCAATATGAAAATCTACGATAGATTTCAATAATTTCAAGTTTGCGCCTTGAAAACCAAACAAATAAGAAAAAGGGTGGAAGGTCTTTTTCGACAGCTGCCTCTTCAATGTGAAATTCCCTCCCACTACATTTAAGACAGACGTCTACTTAGAGACCTCATTTAAATCTGATTTTTTTTAGAAAGCTCATAATTCATTTAAATCTCATTTTACAAACTAGTTTTGTTCTCCTTCCAGCAGAAAGTGTGATTAGTAGGTACAATTATTGTTATTTTTCGTTTGTATTCTTTGTCATATCCTGAGCGTCGTGTATCTTTTTACAAGTTTGTTACTTTACACTGAATATGCCAATTTGCACGAAATCTTATTCTATTGTGAAGCACTGACAGTGGGTGCAAAAGAAGTGATTTTAATTCATATTTTTAGTTTTAGTTGTAGTTGTTTTCTGTTTCGCGTACTGCTCTTGTCTGTGAAACCTTCCTAGCGTACGGGGAAAAAATCTAACTCATCCCCCCCCCCCCCACCCACCCACCAAACTAATTTACATTAACCGCGCTCGTCAAAAATAGAATGTTTTTAAGAATCCAAAATTGTCCGCTCGTTTGGCAACATTAGTCGAAATTTTTGAGTTAGACTCGCTTTTTACGCCTTTTGAACAATACATACATGTGTTGATTCTATCGGAAAACGTTGACTGAGGGAGGTAAAAAAAAAAAAATCCCTTTCCCCTATGACACCAATTGTATATCTAAAGATAGATAGTAAAAGAAAGGCAACGAACTAACTTTTAGAATACAGCATACAACTCCAAAATGTCCAAACATTGACGAGCAATTGATTCAACAGTGTTGTAATACAACTGATTAATTTGAGCTGTAGTAGGCAGGCGTCACTTGCACATCTTACTTTTCGCGTCCCTCTGTTGTTCCTCATACAAGATGGTTTTGATTCTCCATGTACTATATCTTCACTAAGTCTTTGACTGAAGTCTGCTTTAATAATTCTTGTTTTGTTATGACGTATCATTCAAACTTAATGCTATACTACTTTTATTGTGTAAATTTAACTTGAATTTCTCAAAATAATTTATTATACACTTCTTTTTAATCAGGTTGATATATTAACGGAATTTAGACTTCGTTCTTTATCCGGTGAGCGTCTCTTTCTCTCTCTCTCTCTCTCTCTCTCTCTCTCTCTCTCTCTCTCTCTCTCTCTCCCTGTGCGTCTGTGCGTGCGCCTCTCTGGGTGTGTGCCTGTGAAGAGGTTATGTTTGTTGGGGGAGGGGGGGTTGAGGGGTCTATGCATAAAGTTCTTGTGTATGTGCGTATTTATTTGTGTGTGTGTGTGTGTGTGTTATTATTTATCTATACGCGCGCGCGTGTGTGTGTGTGCGTGTGTGAGTGTATGTCTGCACTCTGATATCCGTATAACAAAAATTGTAACAATATTGCTTTTATGCGTTGTTTCTCTGCTGTGCATGGAGCATACATGTATTATATCTTTTTATTAGAAGACGAGTATTTGCTTTTCGATTTCTATCGTCATCATCATCATCATCACCATCATCATCATCATCATCACCACCATCATCATTGATGCTCCCTGTCTTTGACTTAATCCCATCTTGTATCACAGCTTCAATAATTACAATTGTACTGTATTCCATATTTGTGTGTCTCTAGCTTAGAGAAAATTTCAATAAAAATTATTTTTTAAAAATTGATGCCACTACTGTTGCTGTGCCATATTCTAAGATAACTATTCAAACCACTTTTTTCAAGTTGCCTTTATCCAAGTTTTGTCCTTTTTCCGGGGCATTTTGCTCTTCTCTGTCCTGTTTCTTGTTGTTGGTCTGCCCCTTTCATCTGAGCCTCGTTGTTCAATAGCCTTGGCTCTTTGGGTATTCTAATTCTAGCCTTGGACCACCATTAGTCGGACTAGCCAAACTTTATTGGGGAGGGGGGGGGGCAGTCTTACCATTCCTCACTGGCGGTAAATTCAAGACACTTTAGGACCAAGATCTATTTAAGATTGCATTGGTGAAAGTTTGGAGCTTCCTCTCAAATACTTCAGTACGTTTTATGATATTTGCTTCATCCACAGAACGTATTTCATATTACATTCCTTTTTTCCCAAAATGAATCTGTTTTGAATTGCATGTGTTGTTATTGGGATTAATTTTATTATTTATTAGTCTACACCTGAATCTTGTGCCAGTGGCATTGGTGTCTGTGCAGTAGGACCTACATACATTTGCACGAGGAACACCCATCATGTACTTGACTTCCACACTTTTAACCGAGCAACTCCCTTTGTCTACTATTGAAATATTTTACACCACTTACGGGAAATTGACCCTTGTGCAGGCATGATAAAGTCAGGTCGTTTCTTAACTTATGATGTAAAATGTGTCAATGGGGTGGCTTTTACTTTTGCTTTTTCAGACCCCTTGTCATTGAAGCCAGCCGTCGTCGCTTGGTTCTCTCTGCTGAGTCATCAGAACAATAGCAGCATCTGTAGGTTGTTGTTTTTTTGTCTGAATGTCTTGGGCTTTCATCCTTTCTGTAAACTACATGTGTTTTTATTACCAATTATTGTGAATACATAATGTACCTTTCTTATTTCAGTTTTCTTGTGTATGTATGTGTTGTTGTTGTGTTGGGGGGTTTTTTTGGGTTGGTTTTTTTTTTGCTGGAAGTACTTTATGCCTGAAGTGCACAGCACGTTTCCTGTGCAATACTTTATTATTCATTCTTTGATTTTGTCCACATTTGGAAACTCCAACACATTTTTGGATCATTCGCAGGGCTTAAATTAAAAAGAAATTAGGCAACGTTTCATGGTATTGTATTGGACATTATGCCGTAAGAATTGTGACACTTAGGATACGTATTGTTTAGCCAGCGTCGGTAGTGTCAAGCACAAGAAGGACGAACGGAACAACACCGTAAGGAAGTTATCTTGTAAAGACACTTTTTTCTGTCATGTTGTATTCCATAATAGCGTAGTTTGGTGTGGACAAACATCCTGAAAGAAATATCCTCCTAAGTGGTCAAAATTGCATAAATAGATAGGTAAATTATCTATTTATAATGACCATTGTTAACTTTGACATTATTTTAATAAAGACTGCTTTATATGAATACCCAGGGCTTTCATCGTGAGCATCTCTGAATTGTGAATTTAGCCATACCGAACATTGCGCAGGTAAAGTTTTGCTGACCAGAAAGTGACTTATCAGATACTATGGAGATTGCATCTGTGTCTCTAGATGCCATTACCCTTTGAGTGTGCTAAAATTGAAAGACACTAATTGCCCCCCCCCCCCCGGGGGCACACACAAACACACACAGCAAGGAAAACAAAAGGCCAAAATTCCAGTGTAGGTGTCCCCATTAATCATTTACAACGTATAAACCAGGTTTTTACATCATCTAATTATTTTCTGGCGCTTGCTGTTTATACGGGCGTTCTAATCTAGCTTAATACATTTTTACGTTGAAATCAGCATATATACTCCAAAAATTAGAGTTAACAAGGATATTTTTACATGATACATTCTAAGAGTCCAAAAGTCATTAAATGTTTAATTATTTATTTATTTTTACTTTTGTTTTTACAAAAGAAACTTTCTCTCACGAGAAATGACCGACGTCTGTTGTGTAAAAGTAAGGCGCTTTACTGTCGCATTCAGAAGACCCGAGTTCAGTTCTGGAGTGGGGATGGTTATTTTTATTTGTATCTCGGTCTTTCGGATGGGATATTGTATCCATCTCAGCCTGGGTTGGCTCGGACAGGCTGGGTCGAAAGATCGCCTCCTAAAGGGGGCTTAAAAACACAATTTCACAAGAAATGCTACAGCGAGAAACCTGATATAAATTCAGCAGGAAGTGAATAGAAATACAAACTTGATTGTTTTCAATAGTACCTGGTGCCTGCTGAAGCTTAAAGTAAGGTAAAAGTAAAAGTCGAACTGATATTTTCTTTTAATATGAAGGATATGGTTATACTTGTTCGTTACAAGTTTCTGTGCTTTGCGTCTTTTGTGTAACCTGGTCGTTTGCACGGTGTGACCCAAATGTTGATAAACAATATGAAACAGAAATAAAAGAAAAGTATGTGTGCCTTTGAAGACAATGCTTTGTTTGTTAAATTTGTGTATGATCATAACTGATGGTGTTATCGGTTATCCGTTTGCTAATGTTCTAGAGAAGGCGAATCTTGCCTTAACCATTTTTTTTATCCCTGTCCTTCATATCTCTGTCACTTTCTGTTTCTCCCGACCCTCCCCCCCCCTTTCTCTCTATCTCTCTCTGCTTCTT
>NW_004799088.1:11707-12848 GCF_000002075.1 Aplysia californica | reverse complement strand
TTTTTATGTTATATATTTTTTAATTTATTATACCCTCATAGCTGGTTGTTATAGGGGCATCCGAACCACTTGATCTTTTGTTTTTCATTGTGAGGTAGGACTGGTGCTGCTCCTACCGTGCACCTTTTAATTTCATTTTTTATTTTGTCTCTCGTCTTGTTAGCCGCTCTTCCTAAACATTTCATCTCGTATGTGACCAACTTCCTCTCTAGGGCTTTAGTTAGGGACCATGTCGGGCACTGATATGTGAGTGTTGCTGGGAAAATGGTGTTGATGAGCTTCGTCTTGATGCCCATGGGCATATTTGGATGGCTCAGGAGAAGGGCGAGTTGATAGCTGGCTGCCTTGGCTTTCTCGCATCTAGTCTCTATTCTCGATCTAATTTTCCATTTTCTGTGTAAATGCTGGCCAAGTATTTGACTTCGCTGCTTTGTTTTAGTTGGGATCCCATGATGTTGACATCCACTTTGTCTGGTCTCCTGCTAGCTATTGACGTCGGTCTTGCTAACATTGATCTTCATTTCATATTTCTCGCAGCTCGCGTTTAGTTGGTTCATTGGCACCTGTAGTTGAGTCTTGTTGTTCATCATTGCCAGGTCGTCTGCAAGCATGAGTTCGTTGAGTGCCTTTGGGTCTGGATTAGCCTCCTTTGTAATCTAGTCCATGTAGTTCACAAAGAGCAGATGGGGGAGATTGCTGCACTGCCTGACGCCGGATGTTACTCAGTTACTGGAAACCAGTACGATGTTCCACTGGTATGGCGGACCTTGCTTCTGATGTTGGCATAAATAGCCCTGGTGTTGTCTAGCAGTTGTCCCTTGATCTCGTACTGCTCAGGAATCTTCAATAGTTTGTACCTATTTACTCCTTCAAAAACTTTTTTCCTGATCAACAAATACGAGAGGGAGATCTTGGTCGTATTCCAATGTCCTCTCCCATAGTTGCCTTCTTTTTCTAAAAATCAAACTAGGCATCACTGAAAAGATGTTCGGCTTTTGCGACAAACACACACACACACACACACATATATATATATGTGTGTGTATATATGTGTCTGTATGTATGTATGTATCATATGTGTGAATTTAGATAGATAGATAGATAGATAGATAGATAGATAGATAGATAGATAGATAGATAG
>NW_004799088.1:7160-10111 GCF_000002075.1 Aplysia californica | reverse complement strand
GAAAGGAAACGTGTTGGCCACTTTTGGCACAAGAGTACCAGCGGCAAAAAAAATAAATACACAAGGAATTTCAAAGACGAAATCTGGATTCTATTTACAATTAAAGAATGTATTAAGTAAACAGATATGGTGAATGCCCCTTGACATTGAGGAAAATGACCACAGGTGTTGCCAGAGATGGATACTAGATGTTAAGAGTTTGAAAAAAAGGGACAAACGACGACATCTAGCTTAACTGACACGGGGTCTGAAACGACTAAAGCAAAAGAGTCTAAATGGTGGGACTCGCTCCATCGTTTGGATGTCCCTTTCCTGCAATGTCCTGGCTATGTTTCTATATGTGGTCAGCGTCTTCTCCAGCTCTGACAAGTCCTCAGACTGGAGCACACCCTCCTGCCAAAACATTTGAGCCGTCCTGTTGGTTTTAGGGTCACCCAGACACGAGTAGTGGATCAAAGCTTGGAGAGACACTCATTGGTTATTCTTGAGAAATCACGAGTCACCGTATTCTAAGACGAGGCGTGTAGCCATTGGTCCCCTGGAGAGGGCTGCCAAACAAAATCACCACGGAGTTGTACGGACCTCCCATGGCGTGTCTCTTTAACTCAAGTTAATGGCACCCCACGAGAGAATTTAATAGAAAGTACGTCCAGTTGTCATATACACGTCTTTCTTAATTGCGGAGTCCATATCGCGACAGGTCACCACGTGGGAGCTCTCAATATTAGTAAGTCTGTTAAAAGGGAAAAATGATGTGGAGCCTGCGCTCTGAAGACCTTAAACTTCCATGCATCCTGTTACATTCGACACGTCGGCTAGGCTCATCTCGCATCTCGATGAGGATCTGATTGATTTTAAAGGAATTGCCCACCAGGAGCTTGAGGTGTTGCTAGGCACCTTGTGTTAGGGACACAATCCGATCCTTCACTAGAATGTTTCTCGTGTCGAGAATATACCAGCCAATGGGGGAAAAGTATGCTGATTCAATATATTAAGATTAAAAGTTTCTGAAAATATAATATAAACAAAACGCACTAAAAAAAACTACAAACAGGAAAGAGGTACCTTCAGAGAATTTACAGCGCCAAACCTACACAAAGAAGATCTCTCGCCCTCTAAAATAAAAGAATTCACGTGGTTATACCAAGCACAAGTTGGAATAAATAAGATCATTGCATTTTTTACAAGCGAAAGTTAACAAAGTATTGTCTTTAAATTCACACATAATTAGCTTCTTTTTTTTTCTTTATTATCATTTGTCAACTTACAGTAAGTCAACCCATGCAGATGGCCACGGTTACACAAAATGCACAAAAATGAATACTCACACAAAACAAGTTGAAGCATTCCCTTACTACTAAACGAAAAAGACCTCTGCTAAGCTTCAACAAGTATTGTTGAGAATAAGGATAATCAGGTCTTCTTTTGTATTCGCTTCCTCCTGGGTTTATTTATTGGATGTCTTTCGCTACAAAATTTTAAATTTTTTTTTCATGTTTTTTCGACCCTGTCAACACATAAATTTGATTATTTTGGAGACAAACTCCAAAATGTAATCTTTTACATTTAAAAGCCTATACAAGCAGCATCCGCGAGCAAATGATTCGATAACGAAAAACAAACTCTAATTAGTACAAAACTTTCGTAACTAAAATACATTTTTTAAAGCTTTCAAATACATTTTTTGTGCAAGGCAAGATACATGAAATAACAGTACCAATATCAAAAGAGACATGTGCTTAGACAATGGCAAATAAAAATCAAAATCTACAATATCTACGTGATATATTTTTGTACACTGCAATAAAACATATCAATGTAGAGATCCTCACGATGAAAGCACAGGGTATTCATAAAGCAAAGATTGTTAAAACTGTCCCCAAAAAAACATGATAACGAGAAATAAATGTCCTACTTATCCATTGACAGAATTTAGAGAATGTAAGAGCGTATTATTTTTTTCACAATGTCAGCGCTCACGAACCTTGGCTGCACTATATCATGGAATACAAAACAGCAGAAAAACATTGCGACTCCATAAAATAACTTCACTATGAGTAGTTCCGCGTGCACGTCTCAAGTAAGACTACAGGTCTATCCAATGATTAAAAGGGCTCGTGTCATAATATATACAATTCTTACAGTGTGATATTCTGTGCAAAAAAAATATAAAAAATTACTTAATGTAATATCCATTATCTTTAATTCAGTTTCCGAGGATAATCCAAACATTTGTTGTATTTTTTTAAGCTTATGAGAGCTATGTTAAAATTTACGAGTAAATGAAAGGAAACAAGGTATGAAATAGGAATTTAGATGACGTTAATTAAAGCGACCGGTCAAGGTTTCTGTAGAGTGTGAGACATACACAAACACACCCACATATATTATATATACATATTATACAAACAGCTTTCGCTCAGCGAGAAAAAAGTGCAAAGTCAATATTTTGCCAGTAGAACAAAATTCAGTCCCTGAATCAATGATAATGTAGTGAATGAAAAATGAAAAGAAGCAGGTATAAGAAACAACAGAGGGATGCGAAAAGTATTATAAGACATTTTCGTGCCTCTTTCTATTTACCTTGAACTTGAACAAAAGTTTAGATATTATAATACAAAATGCCATTCAAGTAGATGGGTGTCAACTTACTTTCAGAGGTAAAATTAACAAGAATTAGCAAGTTAGAATGAAAGTAGATTCTAAGTCAATTTCTACTATAATATTAAGGAAGTATCGAATGACTCCCAAACCAACAAAATCCCAAAAGGTAACCAAAACTCACTTGTGTTATTAAGGATACAGAATGTTAATAGTAATAGTCGTATTTATTATTTCCTAATAATCTTAATAAAAAAAACTATTAAAGCTAGAGAAAGAACGAAAAGTCCTCTCAAAAATAGCTCAACAAATTAGTCCATATTTTAAATTGAGAATGTCTTATACTAGTT
>NW_004799088.1:1205-7060 GCF_000002075.1 Aplysia californica | reverse complement strand
GTCTTCTTTTGTATTCGCTTCCTCCTGGGTTTATTTATTGGATGTCTTTCGCTACAAAATTTTAAATTTTTTTCAATTCATGTTTTTTCGACCCTGTCAACACATAGATTTGATTATTTTGGAGACAGGCTTCCGACCCTGCCTGTCAGGGGTAACCCGGGCTAAAATGGATAAAACATTTCAGAAAAAAGACAGAAATACTCAATAAATCTTTTCACCCTAATCGAGAATTGAACTCAGGTGTGCAACTGCGAATCAACTTATCTCTCCACCACAAACACCGGTCATTTCTCATGAGTGGACGCTTCTTTTGAGACAATATTTACTTGGCTTTCAAAATGCATCAAGTTAAAACATCGCTGTTAACGTTATTTCTGAAGTACATGTAGATCTAATTCATACATTCCAATGTAAAATGTAGTTAGTAATTAATCTATATTTTATTAGAAATTCAGATAGCGAGAAAAATGATCAAGCATTCTTAAAAACACGTAATTCATACATTAAAACCCAAAATGTAATCTTCAAGCAGCATCTGCGAGCAAATGATTCGATAACGAAAAACAAAATCTAATTAGTACAACTTTCGTAACTAAAATACATTTTTTTAAAGCTTTCAAATACATTTTTGTGCAAGGCAAGATACATGAAATAACAGTACCAATATCAAAAGAGGCATGTGCTTAGACAATGGCAAATCAAAATCAAAATCTACAATATCTACGTGATATATTTTTGTACACTGCAATAAAACACATCAATGTAGAGATCCTCACGATGAAAGCACTGGGTATTCATAAAGCAATAATTAATAAAACTGTACACAAAAAAAAACATGGTAAATAGAAATAAATGTCTAACTTATCCTTTAACACAATTTAGAGAATATAAGAGCATATTTCTTTCACAGTGTCTGCGCTCACCAACCTAGGCTGCACTATATTATGGAATACAATCCAGCAGAAAAATAGTGCGACTCCATAAAATAATTTCCCTATGAGTAGTTTCGCGTGCCCGTCTCAAGCAAGACTACAGGTCTATCCAATGATTAAAAGGGCACGTATCATAACAGACACAATTCTTACAGTGTGAAGTTCCGTGCAAAACAAAGAAATTATACTTGATGTAATATCCATTATCTTGAATTCAGTTTCCGAGGAAAATCCAAACATTTGTTGTATTTTTTATATGTTTATGAGAGAAAAATGTTAAAATTTACGAGTAAATGAAAGGAAACGTAATGGACACTTATGACATAATACTACCACCGGCAAAAAATACTTTCAAAAGAATTCTCAAATGCGAGATCTGCCTTCTATTTGCATATATATTTTAGATAATTTAGGAAGCGAGCTGCTTTGATCCTACTTGCAATGACCTACTTGTGCAAAGTGAGATAAAATATTTTAATAGATAAATCGAGACTCTTGATCACCAAAAAAAAAAGAAGGGAATTCATGTCCATGAATATACCTTGAACATACTGTGAAGTGCCTAACATTTTACTATAGTGGGATCTGAAACAAGGCATGAAATAGGAATTTAGATTACGTTAAAGCGACCGGTCAAGGTTTCTGTTGAGTGTGAGACATACACAAAAACACCCACATATTATGTATACATATTGTACAAACAGCTTTCGCCCAGGGAGAAAAAAGTGCAAAGTCAATATTTTGCCAGTAAAACAAAAATCTGTCCTTGAATCAATGATAATGTAGTGAATGAAAAATGAAAAGAAGCAGGTATACGAAACAACAGAGGGATGCAAAAAGTATTATAAGACATTTTCGTGCCTCTTTCTATCAACCTTGAACTTGAACAAAAGTTTAGATATTATAATATTAAAATGCAATTCAAGTAGATGGGTGTCAACTTTCTTTCAGAGGTAAAATTAACAAGAAAATGGCCGCCAAAGTTGGGTAGGCATATTTCCAAAGCTGAAATGAACTTTGAAAGTGTAGAATATGCATCTTTTTCCTTTTTCGGGGAGGGGGGTAGCTTTGGTCAGTATTTTCCATTAACATCCAAGCAAGATGTCCAATGTACATAAATGATGTTGAGTTCCAAACAAACATTTCGATAAAAACTACCCAACGAACGGAAGCCGTTGATTCTGTGATTACAATTGCTTTGACACACACTTTTAGATCTGACCACGGAGACACAGTGAGCAAAGTATAAAAGAGTAACACGAGGAAAGAAGTGAATAAAGTGGGGAGGTCAAGAAGGGGGAGAGAAAAGACAGAAAGGAGGTAATCTAAGTTGGGTTGGGCCAGGATTAAGACAATTTATGCACATGTACCTACTTTCTGTCTTTTCTCTCCCCCTGCTTGACGAGGAAGGTGTTGCCTGTCCCCTTCGTTTTATGCGCCCCATATAATTTAGCAAAATCTGATCATTTTTTTACCTAATTTCTGATTATTTTCCTTTATCATTCTTTGTTAAAATTGACAGAATCACATAATTTCATATTGTTTGTGCTCAATTTGCATAACGGAGTGCTTATTGGCCCACAGGGGCATATACAATTTCCACTAGAACATTTATTATTTGCCTACAAAATTGCGAGTTATCTCCCCTGTATTTGGTTCCTCTTTCCCACCCCCCCCCCTTCCCCAAATCTACAATAATGATAAAAATGAAAATACAACAACAAAATCTCAATTAGATATCAGAAAAATTATTTAACATTATAATTATACACTTCCCTAAGGCTTAAGTTAATATTTATATTTGACACCAGTGACATGACATTTTAAGTTTTCAGTTAGAATGAAAGTAGATTCTAAGTCAATTTCTACTATAATATTAAGGAAGTATCGAATGATCCCAAACCAACAAAATCCCAAAAGGTAACAAAAACTCACTTGTGTTATTAGGGACACAGAATGTTAATAGTAATAGTCGTATTTATTATTTCCTAATAATCTTAATCAAAAACTATTAAAGCTAGAGAAAGAACGAAAAGTCCTCTCATCTTCAAAAATAGCTCAACAAATTAGTCCATATTTTAAATTGAGAATGTCTTATAGTTTTCCAATCTAATGCTAAAAATAAAAAGATGAACAATATAGAGTATCTAAGAAGTTACACATCTTCAAATTGTTATCCAACACAGTATGCATGGAGTAAACAAAGAAATAACTCAATTACACCGTAATATATTGTTTGACGAAAGAAGCAAGCCCACATCCGGAGAACTTAAATTCTAAATGAAATACTGTTCGCAGACGATCAACGTCTACTGCATAACAATAACACTGAACTGCAGGAACACGCTGACAAACAATCAAATCTGTAGAAATGTGTGCGAGATGGAATGCCTCAGGGGAAACATTAACAAGAACGAATAAGGTGAGAAAAAAAAAAGAAAACAATTTTTTAAGTTGGGACAACAACATGTATGAAATACATTGAAAAACAACGCTTTAAATGACCCACGTGGGCCAATAAGAGCAGCCTTTGCATAATTTCAGAACTTTTCTTGCATAAAACGACGGGGACAGTGTTACAGACGTCACACGAGAGAGTGACCGTCTTGAAACTTGTAATAGTACACTATCTATCAAAAATAGAACAGGTAACTTTTATAGCCCCCACTTCCTGGTGGCGCCGGGCACTTAGTAATACAGTTAGATTTAAGTCAACGTTTCATGCACTCAACGGTCAAAACTTCTTTGAAATACATTATATCATGTACAAAGACTTCTTCTTTCACTATGACTACTGTAACTAATTCTAGGTCTGCTACTACTGCTTACGACAACTACTAGTACCACTATTCTTAGCACCCCCCCCCCCTTCCAAACTGTATATATGATATATATATATATATATATATAAAGCCTTTAAAAGAACGTATGTACCTAAAAAAGCAATAAAGCTACAAAACATTTTGAGCAACACACCAAATCACACAAAAATAATTACAGAAGTAAACACTGATCTCCTGTCCCCTTTTTCCCTTCTTCAAATCATGGAAAATTAAGAAAATCAAATCAAGTTTCTTTTTTCTTCATTATTGCTAAGTTAGAAATCACATTTTTCTTCACTCCCTCACCCCGCCCCAAATCGCTCCTTTCTTCTCTTTTCCTCAAATCCTATCTTCTTAGTTGCATGCTCACTTTTTCCTTAAGACATGATGCCTTTGTCTGGTCAGGTCAAGGAACAAATCATAGTCCACACAGCCATTTTCAGACTGATATGAACAGTCATGAACTATGCTAAAATGTTCCTTTCTCGTGTCTATTGCATCCGCAAAAAGAAGCTGGTGCTTGACATACCCTTCAATGTTCAAATGCCGCACCTTCTGCCTTCTTCCCGGCATAGGTCCCAGCGCTTTACTCAACGCGTTCTTCGCTAGCTGTTGGAGACTGGGTGGTGTCTTGACAGCCTCCACCATGGCGCCGACTCGCTCCATCGTTTGGACGTCTCTTTCCCGCAATGTCCTGTCCATGATTTTATATGTGGTCAGCGTCTTCTCCAGCTCTGGCAAGTCGTCAGACTGAAGCACACCCTCCTGCCACAACATATGAGCCGTCCTGTTGGTTTTCGGATCACCCAGACACGAGTAGTGAATCAAAGCCTGGAGAGACACTCGTTGGTTATTCTTTAGAAAACGCGAGGCACCGTATTCTAAGACCAGGCGGGTTGCCATCGGTCCCCTGGCGAGGGCTGCCAACAGAATCGCCCCGGAGTTGTACGGACCTCCCATGTCTGGTACTCTTTCGTTCTCCAAAAGGTGTCTCATGATCCTAAGGTGATAGCACCCAACGAGACTATTTAACAGACAAAATGCCTCAGTTTGCATAAACGTCGTTGATATGGAATCAATCTCGTGACTGTTCTCTTTTAGCCTTTGACAGGTCACCGCTTGAAGGCCCTCAATTTTAGGAGGCCAGTTGGGGAGGACGATGTAGAGCATATACTTTTCAGACAATAGACAGTGGCGCATAATGAAATATTCGACATCTAGAATTGGCTCATTTCGTACCTCGATCTGGATCTCGACATTGAAGAATTTTCCCTCGCATAGCTTGGTGTGTTGTTGGGCGCCTTGTGTTGGTGGCACAACCCGGTCTTTCACTAAAATGTTTCTCGTGTCGAGAATATAGCAGCCCATTGAAAATATATGTTTTAATTATAACAAGCTTCTGAAAATCTAATATAAGCAATGCGCCCCGAAAAAAAAAAGCTGACAGGAAGATGGTGTCTTAATATAATTTAAACTGCCAAACCTAAACAAACAACTTTTCACACTTTCAAAATAAAACACGTGATTACGATAAGCACAAGTTTAGATACATAAAAACACTGCACGTTTATCAAGCCAGACTGTATAATTCGTTTGTATCCCCAGTGAATATCTTGTAAAAGTGACTGAATTTTGCGGTAGCAACAAACGTATCCAGGAAAAAACGTATCAAACTGTTGTGGAAGAGAATTTCACACAATAGAGAGAACTGGTGTATTTTGGCTGTACTGTATCAAAAAGGAGCAGGAAGAAGGAAGGCCGAGCCTCCACCACACACAGCTTTTGTTGACTGAAGGACCAGACGGCCAGGTTTTCTTGCCCACAGGGAGTGAGAGTTGGAAAACAATGTCAATGTGCAGTCATGAATGACCAGTGCAACAGCAATACCCCGTGGTCATCACGAGACAGTCCCCTCCTTTCTTATCAAAATGCATG
Organism: Aplysia californica; assembly: GCF_000002075.1. Lineage (NCBI taxonomy): Eukaryota > Metazoa > Mollusca > Gastropoda > Aplysiida > Aplysiidae > Aplysia > Aplysia californica. Next base: position 1,371 of record NW_004799088.1, on the reverse strand, counting down.
CCCCCCCCCCCCCCTCTCCACGCAATATTTTCCCGAAAGAATGCAAGTTATTGCCTCTTCCACCCTACACCTGCGCCTGCCTGTCCTCATCGATATAATAAATGATGATCGGAGATATAGTTATGATTAAGCTATGGTAGATGTAAGGGTTCTTTTTGTTTTTTTT
>NW_004799088.1:0-1105 GCF_000002075.1 Aplysia californica | reverse complement strand
TTTTAGGAGGCCAGTTGGGGAGGACGATGTAGAGCATATACTTTTCAGACAATAGACAGTGGCGCATAATGAAATATTCGACATCTAGAATTGGCTCATTTCGTACCTCAATCTGGATCCCGACATTGAAGAATTTTCCCTCGCATAGCTTGGTGTGTTGTTGGGCGCCTTGTGTTGGTGGCACAACCCGGTCTTTCACTAAAATGTTTCTCGTGTCGAGAATATAGCAGCCCATTGAAAATATATGTTTTAAATATAACAAGCTTCTGAAAATCTAATATAAGCAATGCGCCCCGAAAAAAAAAGCTGACAGGAAGATGGTGTCTTAATATAATTTAAACTGCCAAACCTAAACAAACAACTTTTCACACTTTCAAAATAAAACACGTGATTACGATACTCGCTAAGCACAAGTTTAGATACATAAAAACACTGCACGTTTATCAAGCCAGACTGTATAATTCGTTTGTATCCCCAGTGAATATCTTGTAAAAGTGACTGAATTTTGCGGTAGCAACAAACGTATCCAGGAAAAAACGTATCAAACTGTTGTGGAAGAGAATTTCACACAATAGAGAGAACTGGTGTATTTTGGCTGTACTGTATCAAAAAGGAGCAGGAAGAAGGAAGGCCGAGCCTCCACCACACACAGCTTTTGTTGACTGAAGGACCAGACGGCCAGGTTTTCTTGCCCACAGGGAGTGAGAGTTGGAAAACAATGTCAATGTGCAGTCATGAATGACCAGTGCAACAGCAATACCCCGTGGTCATCACGAGACAGTCCCCTCCTTTCTTATCAAAATGCATGCCTCCCCCCCACTCTCCACGCAATATTTTCCCGAAAGAATGCAAGTTATTGCCTCTTCCACCCTACACCCCCCCCCCACACCCCTCCCTACACACACACCCAAGTCCAAGCCACTTAACTTAGAACCACATAAGTCAAGTGACTTCATTACGTTTTGTCATAAATCAGGCATTGGCCCATGGCGCTGTGGGCGAGCCGTCATAATCCAATCACCTGTCTTTGTTGTAAGGTGGTCCCTCCAACCGTTCATGTTGCGTAGGCCCCTCCCACTGTGTACCAATGAGTAAACAATTTTCA
>NW_004799087.1:35817-36817 GCF_000002075.1 Aplysia californica | reverse complement strand
GAGAGAGAGAGAGAGAGAGAGAGAGAGAGAGAGAGAGAGAGAGAAAGAGAAAAGTTAGAGTGTAGTGCGACACATCAATAATTATAATGGCCATTAACTGCAAGAAAAAAAAGCTGCCCCGACCACCACTGAAGGCCACAACAACTACTACAGCTACAAAATAAAAGCAACAATAAAAGCAACAACAGCACTGTGCTATGTGCTATAAATAATCCAAAACGACTGCATAATCCAATGCGAACCAGCCTTCAGTCGCCCCCTTCTTTTAGCGTTAGAAACACGTAGTAGATGTTGTTCTTTTATTTTTTACGCAATTGCTATTATACTTTAGGGACCGGCGTCGACCTTTTCTGTCCAGGGCCAACCTTGGCTGAAAGGGATATATTATAATATACAATATCGCAGCTGAAAGACCGAGATACTCAATGAAAATTCTCCCACCACGGGAATTGAACTCAGGTCTTCTGCGTGTAACGTCGAAGCGCCAAGCCGCAACACCACTAAACCCGGTTTCCGTTCTTTTTTTAGTTTTAGTAAGAGTATTACGGCACTTGCAACACAATAAGGTCATGAAAGTGCCGAGGATTAGAGGTGTTACAAGAGAGTAACAAATATAAAAAAAGAAGGAGGAGAGATCAGGATAATAGATGTTTGATAGAAAAGAAGGAGCAAACCAGACCAGAACACCCGCCAACCACCCACGTTTCCCTTCTGTAAATGAGATGACCAAGCAAGCGTAAGGCCACGCGAAGACGTTGGTTTGAAACAAGCTGAATATCGCCGCACACCGCGGCTAAATGCAGACAAATACAAGAATGATGGAGAAAAGAAGAAGAAAAGAAAAAAAGAGGTGAAGAAATTATTAGACGGCTATCATTAAGGCTTCTGGGACAGAAATGAAATAAGAAATGCCGTGTGGTGTAAAATGATGTGTTTCTTGAACGTAAGAATAAAAAGATGATGCGCCCCCTCCCGGCCCTTCTCCGCCCCCTCCCCACAC
>NW_004799087.1:29320-30649 GCF_000002075.1 Aplysia californica | reverse complement strand
ACTGGAAATTAATAAGTGTGTGGGGGGTGGGGGGTGGGGGTGGGTGCACAAATAACTGAAAATTACTAGGCGGGGCGAGGGGAGGGGGCGCTTATTCGATACCTGAGAGTACCAAAAATCGTACCATCTCTGAGAGTACTTAATCTTCTAGGCGAGAGGTCATGAACCTGAATGACTCACGCGTTGGGATGATGAAAGAGAGTCAATGATTCAAGGAAGGTCATAGGTCGCACTATTCTGAGATACAAGTACGATCGTATATCACTCTGTGTTGAATCAAAGTGGACTGGGTAGTGAAGGAGCTCACATAAACAAAGGGAAGTAAAAGTTCACATGTTATTTTTACTTGAGCTATCTATTAATGAGATGGGTCTATCGCACGGTTGCTTCCCTCCTCGGTTTGATTCTACACATTGAAGGAAAACGTTGAGAAGAACTAAAACGATCAGTTCTAGAATATTCCTTTAGCGAATAATTCAAGCTGTGTACTTTCACTCATTTTAAAAATAGTTATCCCCCCCCCTTTTTTTGTAACGTAAGAGTTTTACGGCACTTGCAACACAAAATAAGATCATAATATGAGCACCAAGGGGTGGATGTCAACAGAGAAGTCCAAACGGGGAATCAGGCTTACTCTGCTCACCTCTCTAGCATCGACAGCACAAAGTCTGCTTCAACGATCAGGGCACCCTGGAAATAGCATTTCACAAGAGGGTGACAAACAAAAAAAGAAGGAGTAGAGGAAAAATGAAGATAGTAGCGATTAGGGGAAAAAAGCAGCTGTTCCTCCCATGTCCATGTTGTTCCGGCGCAGTATGAGCATGGCATTGATAAATCAGCCCATTAATAACTTTACTATGCATAAGAACACATTAATACACCCCCCCCCCCCAATGTATTCTGTTTGCAACAGAGAAGAGCTACGATTTTATACTGGTATCAGTAATACGAAAAACTCTTTTAAAAATACTAAGGAAACGAATATACGAAACTAGAACTTTACTGTGATCCGGTTTTTTTAAACGTGACCACAGAAACAAATTTTCAAAAAATCCAAACCCCAAACCATTAAATAATCAATAGGTCACTAAGATCAGGTCTCAGTAAAGGGTATCCCTAACCACCTCCCGTTAGAAATAATAATACAAGATTTGGAGAGAAAGTCTTTCCCAGTCTTCTTTCTTTTCAACCAGTTCCATAGGCCTACATTAGACTCTGAAGGTCGTGCTTCTCTGTTCGCGGGTAAGACAGATAGTGTGTTGAGGGGCAGCTGAGGAGAGGAGGGAGGAGGGAGAGAAAGAGGGAGACTGAGAATGAAAATGGGGGGGG
>NW_004799087.1:24462-25212 GCF_000002075.1 Aplysia californica | reverse complement strand
ATCATCATCATCATCATCATCATCATCATCATCATCATCATCATCATCATCATTGTTCTCCTATGTTCCAATTTAAACTCTAGTAGTTAAAAAAAACAACAAAAGACACATCATTCAAGTACAATTTTTACAAGAATGAACCATTTTCCCCTCTGTCTCCTTAACCCTATCCTACGTCATGTTTTACTATCGTATCCATACGACGTGAGAAACTCTGAGCCACCAGTATCCAAGAGGAAATTTACTCGTTAATCCAATCCGTACGCTTTGTATAGCAGTCTGTCAAAATGATTTTTTTAAAAAAAGAAATACTGAAAGTTTCAAAGATATCTTCGTATTAGAAGTATTCTAAAATTTGAAGAATACAATCCCGGGGGTACAAAATGGCACCGGGGCGTTCAGATAGGGTTAAAATTGTTTGCTTTGTGGGATAAGGACGTTTGAAACAGCTTGTTGACATTATGTGTCATCCTGCTTATTGATCGTAAATATAACTCATGAAGTTTACCTCAGAAGCTTATTTATTTGAATGCAATTAATGTTTTACACAAATTGACACAATCTATTATAATGTTTGTCCATCGTTCTGAAGCCAACGTCTACTAAAGTGGCTAAAATTTATTTTCTTATAGCCCAAGCCCACCTACATGTCATTGTAGTGTAAGCGGAGCATTAAGTGGTAGCCGTAACTAGTTGGGTTGCCCCCCCCAACCCTTTCCTACGACACACACACACAAAAGTGACACAAAC
>NW_004799087.1:22360-24022 GCF_000002075.1 Aplysia californica | reverse complement strand
AAATAATAAAAAAATGAATTCTCTTCCATTTTTATTCTTTTACTCACATCAAGGAACATTTATGTATATTTTCAAAAGTGTAAAAAAATATGAACATTAAATTAAATTAACTCATGAAACTGAAAAGCCCACAAGAGTGAAACAATGCCCGGTATCAAACTCAAAGTTCACAAAGCAGATTTGATTTATTTCATATTTTAGAAGAATAAAAAAAAAAAATTCACTTCCATCTTTATTCTTTTACTTATATCAAGGAACTTTCACGTATATTTTCAAAAGTGTAAAAATATTAAATAAAAATTGAAATTGAAATTAAGATGTGAAACTTAAGAGCTTACAGGAATGACACAATCATACTATCGTCAAAATGAGCAACGCAATCTTAAGATTGCCGTGCACTTATACGATCGTAGAAAACACTCAGCGCAAGATTGCGCCGATCGGTAAATTGCGCGGAACACAATCAGGGAGCGGGCAGTTTTAACTCATCCTTTCAGCGCTAGCCCAGGCTGAGTGAGGTACGTCTTCTCAGCAGACAGACAGAGCTGTTTGGTAAAATAAAAAGTGGGGCAGCGTGGTGAAATCAGGCGCTCGTCGAAATACAGACATCGGAGAAACAAGCATTTTTCCGCCTGTTGAAATTTTTATCAAATTTTTATTTTTTTGGCTCAGCCTCTTTTATGTCCATATAAAACACATTTCCATGAGAATTTAACTGAAAAACATTGATTAAAGGAGGCGCAAAATAATATTTCATTTTCCTGTTTTTAATGACTCTTTAGCTATTGGAGTTATCGAGCTTTTGCGGCCATTTTCTCGCTAATTTCATCACTGAAACAATTCGACCTCACTTCCTTCAGTTGCAAATATCTTGAGTTCTGTTCAAGATAAATGGATATAAATTAATTATTTCATAGGAAGCAAGGCACATAAATCAGCTTTCAGATGACACCCCAAAAAAAAAAATCATACCTTTTGAAAAATGTTTACAGAATTTAGAAAATAGAAAACTAAAAAATAATCTGATAAAATAAGATAAATAGATGCATTTTAAAAGATGAAAATGCAAAAAGAAATATGATATAGCTCCACATGTCCAAAAATTGACGAGCGCCTGATTTCACCGCGTCGTGACACAATGGTAGACTTTTGTCTTTGGCGTGAGCGCCAGTGAAAAACCTAACCACGTCACCACAAGCGCTTCAATCATGATTACTGTACGGATGAAGAAACTCGATCGAATAGACTTCTCGTCTTGGGAATTGAACTCGATTCATATGCATGCATGCGTACAGCCACGAGGAGCCTACCCATTACACCAACCCACGGACACCGATATAATACCAATGACCATTAGACAGATAGACAGACAGACAGACAGACAAAATCGATAAAGTAGACTTGGCCTCTTGGGAATCGAACTCATGTCTTTTTCGTGCAGCGGCGCGGAGCCTAACCATTGGGCCGCAGACTCGGGTACATTGTAGCAGGATTACAGCGGTAGGACACTCTACTAATGCCACTAATGGACTACGATAACATCAGGTGCTTGGAATCTCTCCCTTCGCTGTCTGGACACGGCCCTGAGAGAAGGGACCCCCCTCCCTCCACCCCCTCCCAACCCCATCCACTCTCCTCCCAACCCCATCCCCTCTCCTCCCA
>NW_004799087.1:14864-15931 GCF_000002075.1 Aplysia californica | reverse complement strand
AAAAGACAAGGAGAGTTTTCTCTATAACCAAACAAATATACACACCAATGAAACCAAACTTCTCCTATAGGTAGGGCAATGCCCACTTTTGGTACGTCAAGATTTCTGGAAACCCCCGAAATCTGGGTTAGCCTGCTTGTCCTTAAAAGCTACCAGTTTAATGTTTTTAGTCGTTGGCGTATAAGGGACTATGGCCTGAACAATTTTGCAACAAGTAACACAATGAGAGACACCGAGCTGATCAAGAAGACAGACAGCAGGAAGGAGTGGGATATCATGATTGTTAATGTCTGCTCCAGACCTGACGCCTGAAGAGGAAGACGAAGAGAACTATTACATTTTTTAGTACTAAGAGCACCATTACATTTAGAAAACTGTTACAATTTTTACTATTAATCTGGTAGGAAGGTACATCGTTGTTTTTTAACAACACCGTCACTCTTGTCTCAAAGGGCACGGGTGCATTTTGTTTCATAGTCACGAGCCTATTTAAAGTTAGAGGAGCATGCTTACATTTACACAACTTTTAAATAGGAGCTTACTTAAATTTGATATATAACAGAAACAAAGTTACATTTAGTCTTATAGTAACGAAGTCCCTTTAGTGTTATAGACAAAGACACATTTTTAGTCTCATAGGAACAAGGTTGCATACAGTCCTTTAGAAATAGGCTTACATTTATAGACGCTGAGTCTCAAAATCATAACCTTACATTTAATTCTATAGGAGCAATAATCCTACGTCTAGTTTAGAAGAATAATCGATCTAATGTTACGAATGATTAAACATAATTCGAAAATTGGACCGAAGCACATTCGAGTAACCACTCCCCACCCAAAAAAATTAATCTCTGCCCCTCCACCCCTTCATCTGGCTACCCCAACACACAAATACACACATTTCACCATACCAGACATTACGTGATTGGTTCTCTAACACATGCAATATCCCTTCCCTCCCCCCCTTCCCGCCCCCTTCCCCGCTTTTTTTAAAAACTCATATACATTCAACTGGACCCTGCTTTGTAATTGGCCTGACAGATATTCAAGTATGCACCCCCCCTCAC
>NW_004799087.1:8971-11312 GCF_000002075.1 Aplysia californica | reverse complement strand
TGCTTCCTCTCCTACTTCCCCTCCTACCCCCATCCTCCTATCCCTTCGTCTCCCCCTCCCCCCTTTTTCCCATCCCCCTTTCCCCTTTTTTCCTCAAATCCACTGGCGCCACACAGCCTAAGTTGTGTCCCCTGACAAGAGTTGGCTCCTCCTCCTTCCTTCTTGCAGATCTTGCCCGTGCCTTCAGGGGGCAGTAGCAGGTCTTTGATGGTCAGTGTTCCTCCGGTCGATAGAATGACATTACAATCTCATTATTGATACTGGCAACATGCCCAGGGGGATTACAAGATCCCGTGTTTCCATTTGAAATCTTGCTAAATGAATCAATGTATACGCTATTTGCTCGCTTTGTTTTGAGTAAGGGGAGCTGCAGCAGTGAAGATCAGAATTGGAAACGCTATCGGGACATGTGAAGTCTTCCGGACTTCGGGGAAAAGACGCATTCACGTCACGCGATCATCTGGACTGGCCAAGACTATCTTACAAGAGGGAACAGGGCAAGGAGGGAGACGAAGAGGCAGACTGAGGGAACCATGGGAAAGCAACAACATCAAAGAGTAGATTGGCCGTGACTGGAACATCATCATACTACGGAGAATTGAGAACTGAGAAGAGTGGAAGAAGCCGGTTGTCAAATCTACAGTGGTGCCCCAGCGATCAGCCAGACTGCGGGATAAGTGAAGGTGAAAGAGGGGTGCGTTGACATAATAATGTTTACTAAGTGTGGGGAAAATCTTTGTTTTGTTTTGAGTGAAGAAAAGAACATCATAATTTTCATAACAGCGACCATTTAGTATTGGGAAAAGGTAAGATATTTAATTTTTAAAAAACAAATAGAACAAAAGAAAAACAAACAAACAACAACAACAACAACAACAAAAACAACAACAACAACAAACACGAAAGAAAAAAAAGACGACTGCTGCTGAATTCCCAATCCCTATTTCCGAAATCACCAATGCAAAATACGTGTATTGCCATCAAGGATTTTTTATCTTAATATTATTTGCATTAAGCCAGAAAGCCTCCCAATGTAATATCTGACAAACGAACAAGTACGATGTCTAGGTTCATGCTGGTTTTGGGACCGACCTAGCCACTCGCAATGATTATCAGAAACTTAAATACCGACAGCATGAGTCATTGTTACTGTTTTGACGTTTAGAGCAGGCTGTAATATTATTATTGTTCTTACTGCTCCCATAAGCGGAAAGTCCGGGTTCGAGCCTCGGTCCGGACACGGATTTTTTTCACCCCCGTCCTGCCCACCCAGCAGTAATGGGTATCTGACTTCGAGTTGGGGAAGTAAAGGCGGCGAGGAAAGGAACAGCTGGCCACCCTACCACAATATGCCGAAAGCCCAGGAAGTTGTCTCACTAACAAGGCAATCCCCAATGTCCGGATCGGATGCGGGAACAACTTTACTGCTCCCATGTCTTTCTTGACGCTGATACTTCTGTTGCCGTTATAAGTTTGATTGAGGAATTAAACCCTTGCCATACAACATTATCGTAATGTTATTTTCTTGACCAAAAGCAGCAATATTTAAAGTTTGCTCTTGTCTGGATCTATTTGCACGTTTCTTGTAATAATTAGTTTTCTATGTTTCCCAAAAGATTGTGCACAACAAAATGGTCTAGATCTAGCCTTCTGTTTGAGAAATTGGGTACTAAAAAAATATAAACGTCAAACTTTTTTTCGACGTAAATATTCTTGCACTTTGATACTATTTTAGTCAATGAGGTACCACTCGTAAACAAAAAGTAGGAACACAGAATATTTCAAAAGAATTTCTTTTTTAGAAAACGAAACTAGATTTAAAATTTTTTATCGGGGTCTGCAGGGACCAAAATGTAAAAGAAAAAAGTAATGATAAAAATATTGTGAGTCGATTGTCTAGGACATTTTTTTGGCCCGAGAGTGAATCATCTTGTTGTGAACTATCTTTGGTTGTTCTATTGTGGATTTATTCGAGTCCATTCTTCGGGCTTGGCGTCGCTGGTCTTTCCGGCCAAATGTTATATTCGCTCAAAGTCTCAGAAAAAAACTAAAACGATGACGTCAGGGTTTAAAAAAAAAGTGAATTCCGAGACAAGAAAGGAGAACTTAAAAAAAACAAAAACCCAACAACCCAAAGACCGATATTCACAACGGCTTACAGACGATTTCCCTGCACAATAAATAGATGTCTTTAATCGCCTTAGCGGACAGCCAAACACTTGACTATATTTATTTGCTGTCTGCTTTTCTTCTTACTTTCATTCTTTCTCATCTCTCTCTCTCTCTCTCTCCCTCCCCTCTCTCTCTCTCTCTCTCTCTCTCTCTCTCTCTCTCTCTCTCT